>NC_056071.1:37476861-37699361 GCF_016772045.2 Ovis aries
TTATGGAGCATTAGCTCATTTTAAAAAGACCCCATTTGTCTAGTATAAATGAGTGGTCCTAAATGGATTAGACCTTGCCCTGTAAATCCCTAATTCTGTTTTCTATATTATGGATGTATCCCAAATATCACTACTGTGATTTTGTAGAAGATTTTAACAGTTAAATTTTTTTTTTTTTTTTTTTTTACTGTTGTGTCTTTCCTCTCCTTCTCTCAGCCCTTGCTCTAGTCAGAGAATTCTATTTCTGTAAGTCATTTATGTTTATCTCCCTGAAGAGCAATGTGATTCTGAGCAACATGAGTCCCAGTTGCCAGAATGTTCTGACCTCCACTAAACACTCCCAAACTCATTTTTTAATCTTTCCATGTTATCAGTACTGTTGATGAATAGATGGATTGTAATGAATAATATTTGGGTAAAATATCATAAAATTTTATTAAATTATATTTAAAGGGGGTAAGATTAGCTAAGGCCCACGATTAATTCATAATTCTCTGGTTGTTGGCAGCAAAACATCAAAAACTTTTTATTTTTTCTCTTCCCCAGAAAAAATATACTGCTTATTGATTACAATGTAGCCTCTTTGAGATAATGTTCACCATAGAGTTTGCATGTAATCCTGGCTTATCTAATAGAATACGTTGATATTTACAATATTTTTTCAGCCAATCAGTATCAGAGTTATTATCAGACAGTGATTTTCTACAAAGACTTCTTTCTACAAAAATATAACTGAAAACCTCATCTATCTTAAAAGGGCTTTAAAAACTTTGTACTCAACATTTTATTAGCAAGAATTGAAGTTTGAACTTATTTCTGTCATAAGATAGAACTATTATTTAGGAAAATTCCCATTTCTGACTTTGTTCTGATTTTTTTTTTAAGTAAATGGTGATTTCTTTTATCTCTCCTGTCCCATAAGCTGAGATATGAGATTTTTGTTGGAGTCTGAACCCAAATATCTAACTAACTCCATTTCAGCTCTGGTGTCTCAAACCATCTGCTGCTAAATATGAGTCCACTTAAAAATTCAAGTAAAAAAAGCCAATATAGTAATATTTTGAAAACATTTAGCATCATTTACTAAAAATGTGGATGAGGGAGCAAAAATACTTGAAGAATGTATTGAAAGGCAACGCATCTGTTTAATGGCTCTTTCACGAATCCCCATCAGTTTGGCATTGTGGAGAAAATCGCTACTAACAGCAGTTCTGCATGTATTAACATTTTGCCCTTTTTCAGCAATGTTTGCTCACTGTAGTTCTACAGTGGGGTAATAATAATGCTTATCTTATAGAATATTTTTCTTTTACTTCTCAAAGAAATATATGTATTCAATCATAAATACATAAATATGTGTATTCTAATCATAAATATAAAATATACATACATACACAAAGTAAATATATATATGTACATGCATAAATACATAAATTTAACTAACCATAATTTAACTTGCTTCCTAGATGATGACAGGTGTTAAAATTCTTGCCATTACCTACCATTTAGGTATTTCTTTGAGATTTAGTTTTTTTAATTTGGGGGGGTGGGCTTGTTATTTGGGGGGGGGATTGTACTGCCTTACCATCAGACAACTTTAATAACTGATTAATTAGTCATTAGATGGAATCTAGATATTTTGAGATTCTATTGTCATATAAATGTTGCAATTAATGCTGCACTTAATTGAAACACATCTTTTCAATTGTTTGTGAAACTTGGAATCACTTGTTCCATATTTTCTAATGTATGATATTGCCAAATATTTGGATCTATTAGAATGAATAAATATGATTCATGTTATGATTGAAGGGGGAGAAAGGATCAAATATACAGAGAAATTAAAGTAACATGCCTCCATAAATGTAGTTAATTTTGCTTCTTGACATTCTTAGAATTGCCTTTGTTCTATTCAATGCTAATTTTTATTATACTGAGCTCACAGAGAGAGACATCTCAGAACCAGTGCTTAATGCCTTTCAGCCTTTTGACACATTCAGGGGAAAATGTGGATTTGAAACTATCTCTCACCTCCTCTTTTCCTAATCTTATTCACCCCACACTCTCTACCACATCCCCCAAAATAAGACCAAATATTGACTGACAGCTTGAAAGTGCTAATCGAATCATTCCCAATCATATGTGTTCAATATGTTGGCTTGAAAAAAAAAAGATTAGGAACCCAAATCTTTCATCTAATATCATTGCTCGATAGACAGAATTTTAACTAGAGCAAATTCAAGTACAGCTTTCAGACCAGCCAAACCCAGGAGACAGGCAGGAGGTCTGCCCTACCCCAGCCGTTCCTCTGTCTGCATTAGCCGTTCCTGCTCAGGCTCCATCGACCTGTCAGAGCCATCACAGTGATTGACTGCCCCGGCAGATGTGCTGCTATAACAGGTAACTTGATCATCCAGACCCATCTGTCTCTAAGTCCTCTTCAATTCACACTTTGAAAAATATTAGAGGTTGGGAGGGGTTGGATTCTTTGTTGTGATTTTTTTTTAAAGTAGGCTATCTGTATTTCACAAAATGTTATCCTCTAGTAAGTGAATGGAAATATATACTCTTTGAGCTCTTTAGTCAGATGAGCTGCTTCCATGGCATATTACTATCAACATTTTAAATGGGCCAATAAGATCTGGGAGAATTTGAAAACCTGATTTCCAAAACACACTCTAAAATTAAAGACCAATTTTAAAGAACAACCATGACAATAATAGAATGATGTTTCAAAGATAACAGTTTCAGTGTGAGTGAGACAGATTGGCTGTGTGTGTGCAGAGAGAGAGAGCAGAGAGGAGCCTTGTGCAGTGGTGAGCAGTCCTGTGTCTTCCCTTCAGTGCCCACAGCCTGGCAAGTGTTGTGACATCATTAAGCTGAATTGCTGATTTCAGATGGATCTGGAACCAGAGTAGGCAGGGGTAACTCAAGCTTCATGATGAAATGCAGTTAACTAATTTCCTAGTGTCACTATTTCTGATAATTGCGTTTCACCAAAATATTTTGCTGTGCTTGTGTGCAGAGGATTTCATTCTACAAGTCAGCACCCTAAGTGTGGAGCTGTTCTGGATCTATCAACAGCTTCTATTAAGAGAGAATATAATCTTGGTGAGATCAGTGGCTAACGCTTTTCTATTTCTCAGTCAAGTCTACTGCCTACTCACCATCAAGGGATGAACACGGACTGAGAATGACATGGCTCAACATTTAAGGGGGTGGGTAACATAATAAAGCAAGCAAAACAAAGTAAAATGAATGACAACCGATGAAAACACAAGTGAACTCAGTTTTTTCCAACCAAGAAGGATAAAAATATGCTAAGTATGCAACAATACTTGTAGAACTTGAAGAAATAAATGAACATAGTGAAAGATTTAGATAAAGATATTCATTCCTTAACAGAACTGCTTTATACTTCTTCCATAAACTAGTCCATGATCATGCAATTCACCTTGGATTTAGATTATGCCAACATTTGTATTTCTTCTCCACATCAAAATAAGCAAAATAAATAAATTCCCCAAAGTTCTCTTTCTTGGGTAAGAGATCCAGATCATGTTCTGGCCATAGTTCACCACTTTCATCTACTGGCTGAATTTCATCATTTAAGACTCCTCATGGAAATGAACATAGTTTTTTCTGTCAAATGAGAGATGGAATATATAATATTTATTACTTTAAATTAACGATAAGTATCCTTTCCAACTCTGCCCCCTATTTTTGGCCTGAGGAGTTTCAATTTTGCTAATGATATTGCTTGAAAGGCAGTGAGAGGCAAGCAGTTGCTTGGTTTGAGTAAATCTATTGCTTTTTCAAAGAGTTATTTACCACATAAAGCCTTGGCTGATTAATTCAGTTAACAGTCCTCCATTCCTCACTTGTCCTCAATTTCTCACTTCCAAACTAAAGTAAAAAAATATATATATCTAAAACACAAATCTGTCCAAATTTTAGTGTGAACTGAGAATATGATGTCACAATTTTTTTAAAATCCACAGTGTCCTAACAAATTCTATTTAAGAGAGTTTATCATTTTTATAATGAAAAGTTAAAGGGGAGGTGATCGCTATTTTGTAGTGTTTGTCATTGCATCCTGTGCAATTACTTGCTCTGAAGCCCTTTTAAGTGAAATGATATTTCTAAGCCATAGAGATCTTCAGTACTTGCATGCCATGGAATCAGATCCGTAAGTATTCCCGATATGGAACAAGAGATTCTTTTTAAACTCTTGCATTTTCATCTACTTCACATCATATAACTCACATTCTTAAAAAACGACTGAAGATTTTTCTTATTTCCATGTGGTTCCTGCTTTCTAAATTCTGTTGCTTGTTTTCTCCTTGGAGTTCTAAATGTTGCTTTAACATCTTTAGGTGTGATATAGATAGATTTAGAGTGATGTAGTTAGCAAGTCTCAAGCTGCAGCTTTTAAATACATTTGAAAACCTTCTTCTGAAGGAAAACAAGACACTCTTATGGGAAAGTTACACTTTATTTTGGAGGCATCTCTCTCACAACTTTTCTTTCCAAAGATGCTGAATTTACTATGACTATTATTAACACATGTACGTAATTAATCCTCCATCATGCAAGCTTTCTGTGTACAGTTAATCAAAACTAGTTTATCCTTTGGATAGCATAAACACTAAATTTTTAAAAGAGGGATTAAGGCCTATTTACCAATCCAACTCAGTTGAATGTTTGAGAAAGTGTCCCTTTACTAGGTTTAGACCGTATGATATGTTGATCTTCAAGGGCACAGTTTGCTTCTCTGTGCTCTACCCTGTGACTGTAGTCCTGCCTTCATCTCAATCCTGCCCTTGTAACATTATTTTCAACTAATTATATCCATAGAAAGAGTTCAGTGTAAATATGGTTTTAGCAGTTTATAACAAGAAAAGTGGCTTCCTCTTATTTTAAGTTCAAGTTCTGTATATTCAATTACTGTTAGCAAGCACTCCACCTACTGGCTTACGTGATGCCAAGCAGGCAGACCATGCTCTGAAGCAAATCGGCAGTTTAGTAAGCGATACCTTCAACTCTGCAAATTTGCGAAGGATCTCCACTTCCAGGTTGTCAGCGAGGAGCAAACATGACTCTGACCTGCTGCTTACCAGGGTTAGGACAATTTGGGGTGTTGCCTTGACCCAGGGACAACCTAATTGTGAAAAAGAGTCTCAATTTCAGTGTGGTAAATGAGGGTAGGATTGCTCAATGAGAAGTGAATAGTGTAACTCCAACAAAGTGGAGTGAGGGAATCACATTTCAGAGCCTCAAAACATCTTTGATGCATATTTAGAGCAAATATCCACGCACACAAGCATAGGTATAAAAAGCATCTTTGTCCGAAATAATTCTTAAAGAAAACAGGTTATTTAGTAATTTAAAAAACTGAGTTAGGGTTATACAGAATACAGTGTTTCTTGTCCACCAATATGTCAATTTTTAAAATGTAATATTACAGTAGCAGGAGGAAAATCATCACTCAAAAAATTCCTTTAACCATTGCCCCCCACCACCTACATGAACTTTTTTAGCTTAGTAGTCTTAATAATGAATAATTATATGACAGAAAGATTTTAGTATTAGGCATTATAGTGAAATCAAGGGAAACTGAACCAGCTCTGTTCCACTGTGTCAACATAAGGTATAAATCATAACCTTCTGCTTACCCCACCCACCACTATCCACCTTGACATTTCTTTTTAAGGACAGCTTACTGTGTAATTATTGTCAGTGTGCCCATATTATAGTATGTTTGAATATGGCAATAAACAATATGGCAATTAATGTGAAATAATACAAGAGCAAATTAAGGCACATGGGCTAGATATAGAGGCAAAGCAGCAGGAACGTGGAAAATAACCTTAATGGGCTGTTGATGTGGAAATGCTTTTCCTAATATTGTCTCAGGGTGTTAGTGTGAGTGGAGCTGGAAAAAGGAAATGCCGAAGGGAGCACGTCTAACTATATGAGAGGTTTCTTGGGGTCAATTCTACTTTAGCGTCCATTTTCCATCTTTCCTAGGAGTAGTAAAGAATTATCATAAGCATTAATAGCATGGGAAGGTCTCCTGACTCCAGAAGCTCTTGTAGTTTGCAGCTAAACCAGGATACAATATGGCACTAAGTAATAGAACCTATTCTGGGTTGATGAATACTTGTGCACTGATACGGGAATAGCTTTATAACTGCTTTAGTAAGAGCCCAGAAAATTGCATCCCAGATGCATGAATTTCTCTTTGGCTTTGCAAAGGAAGTATTCACAGTTAAGCGGGGGAAAAAAAATCAGTTCCATTAAGCATTTACCCTGCAAAACAGAGATTGAGGAATTTTAGCACATGACGACACAACAAAATTTACCTGACCCTTCCAAGCTAAGGAAAACAAGACAGAAGGTCCTCTCGAGAGGCTGTATCATATATACGTTCTGAGGCTGTGCTGCCCATATGTTCAATAGGACTGTTGAATCTCAAAGTTATAATAATTTGCAACGAGGTGCCAGAACCAATTATTAAATATCATATGATCCAACAGAGATGAAATAAAAATATACAGGGTCGATTTTACTGGCTTTGACTATTATAAGGCATTTAAAGTACTTTGAATTTACAGTGTAAGTTGAGGGTTGTATTAACGACTTCCTTATGCTAGAATTTTGTTCCCAGCCGAATATCATAAGCTTAATGCAGATGGCATACTTTTCCAAGGACAAAGGGACTCTTGGCCTTATCCTTTCTTTTTGATTTGTATATCAACTCGAAAAGGAGATACGCTATTATGATATCTTCCACTAATGTAAACCTTTATTCAAAAGCGCAAATGACAGCCAAAAGTACAATTCAAGTGAGAAAAAAGGTAGTGTGTGATAGTATCACAGAATAAAACAATCTCAGCCAAATCGCTGCCTATAGTGTAGCAAAGAAGCCGCTTAGTCTTCAGTATAAACAGTCATAATTTGTTTACCATGACATCTCAGAAACATGAATGAGTGAATGTTTTAAATACTGGTTCTGATCTCAAAGTCAAGGTCAGTTCTTTATCCCTGACTGCTGAGATTCTACCCTCGGTAAAATCAAGGTGATATGAACTGGTGGTTTACCACCAGAAAACAAGACGTTCAGAAGATGAGCGTGCCTCTTGGGTTCACTCTGCTATTATTTCCAAAGTACTAGTGAGGGTTTCAGGCAAGTCTTCAGAATCAAAACAAGATTGTTGTGCCTTAGTAGCTTATTGATGGAACAAAACCATCTCTCTGAATGGGTTTTCTTGGGAATCAAAGTTGAAAGGCAAGCTCCTATAGTTTTGTGGAAAACAAAACCAAGCTGAGCCTAGTATGTCTGCTAAGTTCCCAGTGTGATCACTTTGGAAGATGAAAAACTGTCTTTCCTTGGTCACTGGAGTACTGTGAGCTTAGGACCATGTTTGTCTATGTATGTTTACAGCACCTGTCAGTCGATACATGGGAAACAAGAAAAGTAATGTAAACTGATCCCCCTTTTTGCTGAATATTTAATGCAGTCCACCAGAAAGAAAAGCACAAACATTCTACTTTCTCAATGCTTGTCTTCCATGCCCTCTTCTAATATTCTCTGGGGAGAGGTAGGTTTCGATCTTGGTCAGAGCAAGTACCCATTTACTTCAGAATTTTCACTTTCTTGTCTCAGCTTCCTTCCTGTCTCCTAAAATGAAATTTATTTTATTTTAGCCACCTCTGAGCAGACTTGTGTGTATATATTTTCAGAGAAATTGGATTGTCCATATGGATTTTTAAATCAGTTTTCAGATCAAGTTCAGAAATATGTAAACTGTTGTGTTGTTGGACCAGGCAGGAACAGAACATATCACTCAGATGAAGAGCACCCAATGCTATAAAGTGATCTTTAAATGAGAAAACTAGAGAGTAAGTCAATTAAAGTGGCCAATAATGGGAAAACAAGTGCCCATTCCAAGAGTAATTGTAAGACATTTAACCCAAGGAAAGTTGCATTATACGTTTTTATTAAATTGAGGCTATATTCACACTTACTGTGGTTTGAAATGTGAACCAATATTTTCTATCTTTGGTTTCCTAGCTTTAAGATCTCTTAATGTGCATAAGATGTAATTCATAATATCATATGACTGTTTTAAGTTTGCAAGTTATTGTCTCCAAAGTTACAATCTAATTTAAATCGATAAATGCCCATTAAACTATTGCGCTCTCTCACAAAACAGTATCTGACCTGAGATTAATGTACCAAGACCTTCAGATTCCTAAAACTCTTGATTCTTTGCATTTTAACCTTATTTACAACATAACACATCCACTTTTAAAAAGCACTGTCACTTAGCACAATATAAAGTATTAGCTTTCAAAGATGTATTCAATCCTATTTAAAGCTTTCTGCTATTTTTCAATAATCTTTATAACAAGGGAAAAAGATTAAGTTCTTAGTAATAACAAGAACAATACAGTACTATTATGCCTACTCAAATTATTCCTGAACGTCATGCAAAAATGATATTGCTAACTCTTAAAATAATTTGTAGAAAATTTGCAAACATAGGTCTTAGAGGGGAGGTAAAAGAGAACTTCTATAAATCTAAAAGTAGTCATGGGAGTGGTGAAAAAGGTTTCTATATGCTTTCCAAATGGAGGTCTTTACACTGAGGAGGAAGATAATGCCACATACAAACAAGAAAAGAAAGTTGGGAGGGATGTATTAAAACTCTGGGTTGAATAACTGCACTGTCTTTGGGGAAAAGATGAACTCTGAGGGGATGGCCTGAAAACTGCGACATGTCTGTATGTTAATTTCCTAATATCTGACTGTATTCTAGTTTTGCTCTGGGCCACTCTAAAGAGTATAACTTCCTTTCAAGCTATCAGTTTCATTTCTGCTGGCAGGTAATCCCCCACGAAGGAACGATTTATAAGCATGAGAAGAGTTAGGATAAAACCTTATGGAATGTCAGGTACTTCTGCCATCAGGTACTTCATGCCATCATGCTCTATGAATATTAATAATATTCAGTACTTACCCCATTATAGACACAATGCTAAGCGCTTCAAGTACATTATCTCATTAAATTCTCTCAACAAACTTGCAAGATATTTTTCTGCCCATTCTCAATGAAGTAGGTGAGACACAGGAAAGCTAAATAAGTTGCTATAGGAACAAGCAATGGCATAGAGATCCTAAGATAAACATATGGAATTCCCAAGTTCATGCTCAAAAAAATTCTCCTCTGCTGCTTCTCATGAATTTCAGCCCTTGAGAATTACCCATGTATTGCTGACACTGGAAACGTCACATGCTAAATGCAGGCACATGGTTTACTTCCCAGCAATGGGAATGAAGTCCCAATAGGACAACTTTTAAGTTTTGAGCAGAAAGTAAATTTGTATCAGTGCCGCATATAACACATTAATGCTACTCAAGAGTGTTAGAAATATTGTTGTTGTTGTTGGTAAAGCTCTACCAAAATGATAACAGTACGTGTAATGAAAAGCAGCTCAAGAGGAAGATACAATGACCAAGAGGGGTTGGGAAAAATTTAATGATGCTACCCCCAAGGAATTCCCTTCATTTCATTTCCCACAGTTTCATCTTTGAACTCAAGGGCCATATGATCCTGTGATATGATTCATCCTTGATAGTTAAAAAGACAGAAAGCAACACTTCATCTTTACTTCCACCAATGGCACACTCACAGACACAGAACTTGAAGTGCCATCTTTCCAATAAACCATTAAATTCAAGGACTACAGACAGCAAGGATATCTAATTCTACTTCCCTCTCTTTGTATCTTATCACTACCATTGAGAATGTGTGTTTGTTTTAAATTAATTATATGGCAAAAATGACAGGTTTAATTACAATAATAGTAGAAGTGACTGCTTCACTTGAATGAATTGCTTTTGCATTTGATAAAAGGGAAATTTGGATCTTGATATTAAAAAGTAATGCAGAAATATAAAATTTTATAATAAATGATATTCAAAGGTCTGGTAAGGCAAGAAAGAGATGAGATGACTGATAGTTCCAAATAAGGTACCCTTTTAAACTCTGATCTTCTTTTGAACATTAATATGTCACTTTAGTATTCAAATTTGGTCAGAAGAATTGAAATCTCCCTAGAGTATTTTCATTTAGGTGTCCAAATTTCTTTTGGTTATAGAAATGTTGTGGAAATTGGAATCTTGGTCTTCTTACTTCAACAGTAGGTTATGCAAATAGTTATGAAAACATGAATTTTAAGTAATGCCTGCATGCTAAGTTGCTTCAGTCATGTCTGACTCTTCATAACCCCTATGGACTGTAGCCCACCAAGCTCCTCTGTTCATGGGATTTTCCAAGCAAAAACACTGGAGTGCTTGCCATGCCCTGCTCCAGGGCATCTTCCCAACTCAGGGATCAAACCAAACCTGCATTGGCAGGCAGGTTCTTACCACTAGCATCACCTGGCAAGCCCATTTTAAGTAAGGGAATGTCTCAAAGTGACGGAAAATAAGCTGGTTTGCCACTGCCTTGGGGTTGTTATCACACCCTAAGAATTATAGGTACCCCACTCTATCATAGCAGAGCACAGAGACATTGAAGGAAACATTCTGTTATGCTGGAGGCCCTTGCAGATCTAAGTAACAGAGACTTCACTGGCCAAGTATTTGATTAAGAGCTTTCTTATAATTTGGGCTTCCCTGGTGGCTTAGAGGTTAAAGCATCTGCCTGCAATGCAGGAGACCTGGGTTCGATCCCTGGGTCGGGAAGATTCCCCTGGAGAAGGAAATGGCAACCCACTCTGGTATTCTTGCCTGGAAAATCCCATGGATGGAGGAGCCTGGTGGGCTACAGTCCACGGGGTCGCAAAGAGTCAGATATGACTGAGCGACTTCTCTTTCCCTCTTTTTCTATAATTTAGATAAATAAGTGTTTTTCAACATTATTTAACCTATAGTAGAATTTTAGCAAATATAATTTAGATATTCCAAATGATTATAATATTTTTGAAGTTTAAGATGTATAGAAGAACATTATCCCAAGTGATAAATAATGTCCCTAATTGAACTAACTAAATATTTATGATGACATGAAAAGTTTTACTTTTGAATTTCCAAAGTTCAAACAAGAACCATTTCTTTCTGTAAAAGATCAAATGAAGATATAAACTGTAATTACTGGAAAATAAAAAGTGCCTATTTTCCTTGATTACATTATTTATATCATGGACAAAATGATATTAAACCAAGAATACTGTTTCTGAAAAAACTTAAACTCGATTGCCTTTTTTCTAAAATTGACTATGTTACTAATTTGTTGGGTTATCCAAAGGTGCTATGTGATTTGACTAGTGTAGGTTAGTTAGTAAGCAGAATGATTTGTTTGGAATTAATAGTGAGAATTAATAGTCAATAAATAAAACCATCTAACTCATCTTGAGATATTCAGAAAAACACTAACTATAAGAGTAAATGAACACAGATACTATTTGTTTAGAATACAAATTATTTTAACTCTATAGATGTCCATTCCATTCAGGGCTGCGTAACTTCTTAGACATCTGTTAATTGAGGACACTATAAGAATTTGCAAAAAGTGTTCTTTCTTTTACTTACAATTGGCCCAGTTGTCATATGGTTAAAAAGTGAAAATTTAATCAACTATCATATGTATATATAATATATATATACATATATATATCTGTATCAGTCTCTATATATCTACATCTATTTACATCTTCAGATGTTTGGGACATATAGGAATAGTTTTAGCTATTTGATTCTCTAGTGTTGTCAGTGACCAACTGAACCAACATTAATTCAATCAATTGAATACCTATGCAATAGGTGAAAGTGTAAATAGGGTAATAAAATGTGAATTTAAAAAACTAGGGCTGGATAGTTATTAAAATTTAGACCATATGTTTTTGCCTTATTAACACTCATTTGGCTTAAAAGGTATGCTCTGTATCTCTAAAAATAGAAAAACGTAGTCTTTTAAAGAGATATTGCATTATATAGAAATTTTGGTCAACTTCACATTGACTGCTTAATAAAGTACTTAACAACATGCATCACAGAAAAAAAGAATCAATATTTATGCCTTATATACAAGTCCAAACATGTACATTCATGCACACTTGTACCCAGTGTAGTGTCTGGCACTTAGTTAGCATTCAATATATATTTACTGAATTAATGAAAAAGGCATATCATTATATAACAAAATGTACTCTATTTCTTAAACTAATTTTTAGATGTTAAGTATTGACTCCTATCCACAAAGCCAAACTAAAGTTGTTTTTTTGACCTCAGTCATCTCAAAAATGGATAAATAATTATAGTCCACTAGCACATAGCAAATGACTATAATGGACTTCTCATTTTTAATAATTTTATTGATGAAATGATACTATATGTACTTTTATTCAGAGAGCCAACATGGCTTTCTACTTGTTAAAAAAAGGGATGGGGGCGGGTACTTGTTTTTATGTCTTATTCCCTGAAATGAACTCTTAAAACTAACATGATGCTCCAGTAGACCCATTTGCCTTACTGTTAATTTGGGTTACATAAAAGATAATCAATATATTTTAATTTCAAAGACTGGGTTCCCTGAAAAAAAATCAATAAAAAATATCATTTTCAATGCCATTTAATTTACACGATTTGACTATCCAGCTATTCTACAGTTATGTTTTGTTTTTATTCAGTGGATTGAATGCTGTGTTTTGTTTTCAACAGATGTGACTTTGAGTGCACTGGAGAACAATTTATGCATTTGGCTTAGAATTTTAAATGAACATACCATCTAATGATTTGCCCAGTATAAGCAGTCACTTTTAAAAGTGATACTGAAAGCAAGAAAAAATTACTTAAAGGATCAGTTACATCTAAAATGATGAAATCAATAACAATATTTTCTCTGGGATTCTTTCTCTCTGATAAGCAAAATCTTTGCTTAAAAGCTGCATTAAAATTTAATCACAATCTGTGTGCTTTAGCAATTGATAATTTCTGGACAGCTGTCTTCTGCTTTGTTTAAGTCTTGTGTTCCTTCTGTTTAAGTTATGCCTTTTAATAGCTGGATTAAGTACATTTGATTTAAAATATATTATTAGAATATGATCATATTTTATCATTTTGCGACAGTGGATTGTAGTTTTGTGTTCCTTTGCAACAATGTTAAAACTAGGGTGAAGACCTCATGGGTGGTGAAACTACTGGAAACTTATAATAGTTCTACCAATCTGTTTTGACCTTAATAATTTTTTTGCAAACTCTATGTGAGTAGATAACAATTTGTGCTAATGATCTTAAAATAAGTGCTTTAGCTTTACACTGTAAGCTGGAATCACCTGTAATTCATCTGTTTGCATGGTTCCTGGTATTTTGTCTGCCATGTGTTGAATAATGAAAATATATGTGTTCAGTGATTTAATAAGTAATCTTTAAAGATTGTCTCCTATACTTTTAAATTTTTTTAAAAAATAGGTCTATGAACAATCTCAGTTATAGCAATTGAGTGTATATGTGTACTGACATCCTTGATATCTAAAGAGATAGATGATCACTTTTAAGTATTATTATTTCATCATTAGCACAGATTATGTAACAGCCAGTTCAGCAATTATTGTTATCCCATAGTTACCTTCTCTGCCTGTTTCAGAGGAAGAGAATAAAGAAAGATTATCTTTCAGAGTACTTCCTCTGATTACATCCCTATTCTCTAATCACCTAACAAGACTGCCAGAACTTGCAGTGATAATGTCATATTTATTATAGGATGATTATTTAAAAGAATCAATATGTTCGATGTTAAGTTACACATTTCAGTTTTGAAGGCAAAAGAGCTAACATGGTAGTCATATTATAATGCTTTGTGGTCAAATAATTTTTATTATGTTATTTTAATGTACTCAGCTAAATCAATAAGGTTAACTGCATTTGCCATCTTTAGGACCAATAAAATTTGTACCTATTCAATAGTGTAATTTACATGCTGGTATTTACTTTTATCTTTGCATCAGATGCTAATTAATTAAATACTTCTGCTGAAACTAATAAATAAGTAATAATTAGATAAACACATTGCTAAAACATAATTCAAAAGAAGCAGATTGACGTGGCTTGGGAATATAAGTAGCCATATAGTATGTCAATTAAGAGAAAAGCTGAAATATTCCAAATATGTCCACAATATGTCCAAATATGTCTGCAATATGTCCAAATATATGCACAATATTGCAAAATTTAAAATAGTGCATATTTTAACATGTATAGAAGATGTACTATGGACCTTTAGGTGGTTATCTGAAAATAAAAGGTATTTTGGTAATGTCAATTTGAAAATTAATTTATATGAAATGTAATTATAAGTCAAAACATGTTCTTTAGATAACTTAATTTTGATATGTATAAATTATGTAAGGCAGGTGAATTATTCAACCTTAAGTGGGTACTTGATTCCCTTAAATAAGATTATTTCTTGGGGACTGGGGGACATCGAAGGGAGTATATCTTAAAATGCTGTGGCAATTTATTGTGTCACTATCCATAGACACAATATACCTCATGTTTAACATTACATCATAAAGAAATTTAAAGATGAAATAAAGAAATTTAAGGATGTATGTTAGAAAGCATACAGCAAGTGAAAATTCATTTCCCTTGAAAGTATAATCTCCATAAGCTACTAATGTCAAGATAGTTGTTATCATCTTTATTTTCTCATCAGCATTTTTTTTTAGTGTTCTAAATTCCAGTATGTTATGTTTAAATGTTCAGGAACTCAAACTGCTTTTACAAAATAACCCTAGAAAATCATAAAAACTGCAAATCCTTCCAGGGAATTCAGCTGAAGTAAACTCATGATTTTTTTCCCCCTTGTAATTTCAAAAGCTTTTTTTTCTAAGATCAAATTTTGACACTATCCTTCTTTTTTTCACACTATGATGTGACTCCTCCTATTATTAAACTTTATGGTTTGAAAAGTCTTTCTTATTTTACTGCCTCCAGCATATCAGGTTACTTTTTTAAGAAAAGGTGAACATATTAGCATTACATAAAATGCTAAAGTGACAAAGAGTTAAACTAGGAATTTCAGATGAATATACTAGCAGTTTGCCATTCTGACAGCAAAAGCCAAGCTAGTGATTTTAAAAAAATGCAAGTTTGAAAAATGCAAATGGTGTTATCCAAATATGCAGCCATATGTCCATAATACACACATTTTTGGGGGAAAATTTTGTAAAGATTTCTATCACAGAATTGTATCTCAAAATGGTGGGGATCTTGTTTTTTATAGTGTTCCCAAGAAAATGGTAAGATATTTAAATTATGTTTCAAAGTTTCCTACACATATTAGAGTGGAAAATGCATTATTTTTAGATTGATGTGGAAATTTGGCTCTATGTTTTAATATTTCATTTTGAGTAGGTGCTCTACTTCATCTATAACATAGCAAAATTGTCCAAAATGTCCGGGATCTAGCCATATTAAATTTTTTTTATTCGGACAAGTAAAGTTTAAAAGAGACTCTGAATAAGTTAGCGGTTCTTGGAACTCAGAGTCTATGAGACAAGAAAAAACTATAATTAGTTTGAGTAATGTTAAGCTGTGAAATTTGGATAACCTTTAAGAACTTTGCTCTGTTGATCACAGCATCAATAACAATAGGAGAGTGGAAGCCAAATGCAAGTGGTGAAACCTCCAACAGGAAAATATCAATTAATCTTATTCAATAGAGTTGAAGTATGGGTAATCCTCTCATTAAATAGTTTGAACCTTCTTCCAAGTAAACAAAGGAGGAATAATGAGTGATGTGGTCTGACTTGTTTACATGGAGAATCTTCAAGAGGCTTAAGCATAACCTCTCAACACAGAGGTCTTCCTAGCCACTGGTCACTAATTACCCTCTTTTAAAGGTATTTGTGTAAGCAAAGAGACTATGTTTTCAGACTTAACATGAGAATACCATTTAAATGCCAATATTTTATACTAAAGCCAATATATTAAGCTGTGTCAAAAATCTATGGGCTTCTCACCAAAAAAAAATTATTTTCAATATGTATTTAAATAAATGTTCATTTTCTTACAGTTCTTGTCAAAAGAGTATTTCTATTATAAGAAATAATTTATGTCTAAGTGCTAGAGATAGAGTTTAACTCTGAATTGAACTATTCTAGCACCCCCAGACCTGCAACCACTGTGAAAATTCTGGGTTGGAAAGGAGAAGAGAGGACTGGAATTAACATCTGTTGTATCATCTGCCAACCAGTTTGCCACTGATATTTAAGCTATTTGAAAGTAAATACGTTCTTTAGTCCACTTGTCACCAAGCAAGTGTCATTTAAAAATCACATGATACTTTCAAATTTCTGTATGATACAAGTACCAGTGGTTGTTAATTATTACTGTAGACATCTTTAATGTACTAGGTGTGTACATCTATAGTGGACCTAAAGGAAGAGAATTTTACCATGATCTGTAACCACATTTTCTTACTATGCTTATTCATAGTATCAGTATCTCAGTGAGCTTATTTATATGACTGAATATATATAAATGAAGTGAATATCAATAATCTTAATGTCTGCAACAGCAATGTTGTAATATCTCAACCAAAGTCTGTGTAAGAACTTAGAATTACTAAATTGATCAGCACAAAAACTTTTCACAAAGAGGTAGTCAGACTTATGAACAAGGGGCAACAGGAATGAAAATCTGAAATAATTCTAATTCTATTAAAATGGCTTTTTTTTTTTTTTTGCCAGCAACTCTTCAACAATTCACATTGATGTTTTGATGCTTTCTTTGGATTTTGATCTGTGAATTAAAATGTAAAAGGTGAAAGAGTTCTGTATGAATACATATAAAAAGAAAATTTACATTTTAGTGTCTATGGTCTGTGATTGACTGCTGTTGTCTTTATACCTTAAAATATTATCATTTAGTTTGAAGTAAAATTTCCTTTCTAAATGTAACAAATAACCCATGAGGACATTTGGTTTACATATTTACACATTCTTATAAATTTATACTACCCTTGAGAATAAAACTTAGAAATGGGCAAATTTAGAAGAAAATTGACAGAAGTCTGGCTTTGTCAATAGGGTCCAGTGTTTTAGTAATATCTCATTTTGTAAACAACATCTTGGAAACAATATTGGATTTTAGCATCAGAAATTATTTTTACTTTTACTTAAATATTTTATATGCCACATAAATTTTTAAAAACCCAAGAATGTTTGAATGTAGATGTAGCTAATCATGTGAACAAGATGCTGAATTACAGTTTCTTTACTTATAAATTAGAGGTATTTTAATAAAACACCTCTAAGAGCCATTTGAGCTCTATTATCTATGAATATGGTGCAGATGCTAGCATGGTAGAATCAGGATTTCACTTATTCTTATTTATTTAAGTGTATCCCCCAAATTTCTTCACACTGTATTGATGGAAATTTTGTATTATGCTAATAAAACTTTAGAAAAATAAATATATATATAAACATATATTTACACAAAATAAGTATACACGAATACATAGATGCCATCCATACTCTTTGAATTGATAATGTAGTAGTTGTGGGAAAAAAAATGAAATTTTTTCAATAAAACAAAAGTAGCTGTTTTACCCTTAGAACCCCATGGTTAGTACTTAAGAAGGGAATGGTTTATTTGTAGTGACACCAAAAGTGCCTTGTGTGTAGGAAACCTTAGTCAAAGTTTACTTTTGTTATGGTTTCTGTGGTTGATGAAATCACACAGCATCTAAACACAAAAAACTGTACTTACTAAAATCACACACAAAATATCCTTGTGCCCTTATGCTTGTTTATTTTTTGAAGTTTCTGTTTGTTAGCAATTTTCTATTATTGGAAAATTAATTTAGAGATACATTTACACTTACACAGTCACCATTTGATTTCCAGATACTTGTGGAATAGCTCACTCTTGGTTAAATGAGAGGTATGTTGGCCAATTAGCATACAGTTAAGTTTAGTTGATTTATATATTTCTGTATCTATTACTAGAAGCTATTTTCTGTGCCACTCAAATCATTGTTATTTGGTTAGATTTTATAAGTTGTATTAATGGTTATACAATTAAGAAATTCCATCCTATAATAAATAAAGCTTATTCTTTTATTTTTTTAAAGCTGATTGTACTAGATTAAGTTTTCTCTTTAGTATTTGTTTCTGAAGACCTGATAAAACCTCAAAGAATATCAGTAATTTTATCTTCCTGATTTTTAGTATGCCAAAATGTATTATTCATATAAAACAGAGTCTATTTGTGACATGAATGAATGAAAGAATTGTGAGTTTTCAGGCAACATTGTTTTGCAATTGTTAGCATGACCTGAGGAGTAAGCAAGGACATTTTTATCTTTTCCCTGTTTATAATGCAAAGGCAACTTCACAATCCTCAGAAGAATCTTAAGCCAAGCCCATGTCCTCCCTGACATTCTTAAATACCATATTTTTACCTTATAATCAAACCATGTAGCATAAAACCAAAAATTATATGCCTATATGGTTACTTAAACTCTTATTTCTCAGAATAAGAAAACCGCACTTAATGTATCATCTATTAATAGGTCTGACCTTATTGGAAAAAGAGAATTAGACTGTTTACTTTGGGACAGACAGTGTTTTTCAAAATAGGGTAAGAGTGTGTCAGAATAGCAGAAAATTATTCACTGATCTGTATAAAATTATGAATTGTTTACCATCATCACCACACACACACACACACACACACCACAGCTTAACCTAGATATCAGCCAACTTGAGTTGCTAGTGAGGCAGGGAGGCGTCATAATGCCATGCAGTGAAGATGGAGGACTAGTCTGTACACAGATACAAGCTCAGTAATTACCTCAAGAATATCAGTAGGGAATATCTTTGGGGAAAAAAGACTTGGATTTTAGATGATAGTTATTACCTTGTCTTCATTATTTAAAGTAAGGGGTACTTGAGAATTTTGTGATGTAACTCATGTAGGAAAACCCTGTCTTGTAGGGTCCCTCTCTTTGCCTTTTTTACAGTGAAATAGAAGACATAGTTTTTCAGCCCTTTCTCTCCTTGCTTTGAGTGAGGGGGAATGAAATACTTCAAGTAAGCAAAGAGAAAGAAAAGTCACAAATGAATCACTATGTGGAATAAAATCTGTGCTTTCATCAAAACTTTCTGTGACTCATCGATTATATTTTTTTCTCCTCCACAATATACCATGGTAAAGTCACTGCCTTAGTCACTCAATCAAGGGAGAACTGCATTTCTCATTTCTAAAAATGAAGTCATAAAATTTCCCTGAGTGAAAAATGATGAGCTATATTAACTCAGTTTGCATAAACCCCAAACAAAGCAGGGAAGAAACCGGATTTGTAACTGTTGGTGTCACTGGAATCCAAAGATGTGTAAAATTCCTAAGCTTGTTTGCATTCAAATTTGTTGAGCGAAAGTACATTTTTCAATTGTATGGATTTCCAAACTTTTTGCAATTTTTTTTATAAATATAGTAGCTAATTCTTAAGATCTAACTCTCTAGTGCTATGATATGGAAAGGACAATTAAAAATGTAGTAATCAGAATGTGTTAGTATTTTAAAATGTGTACTCCCCACATATATATATATACACACAGAGAGATATATATGTACACATAAATTTATCTGTATTTTTGTAAATGGAAAGGACATTTACATTTATTACTCAGAACCTTATAGTCCCCTTTAAGTTAGAAACTACAAACTTCAATATCATGAAATAGAATATGTTACAATTATGTATCTGGCATATACATAAAGAGTAACTTATGAGAGCTCAGAAAGAATATTGCCAAGTTTCTCCATGGCCAGAATGTATTAATACTTTTAAAAAGGCTTTAATAGTGGTCAGAATAAAATGAGAATTGGTCTTTAAATTAAATTGAATATTATCTTCATATATCATCATGTGGATTTGCATTCCATGTTCATGGCTGCCTCCATTGAATTGTGGAGGTATTTATTTAATGTAAAAAATACTTGGACTGTCTGAAGTTGTGCCAAAAAAAACAGTTCCTCTGGTATGGTAGGTAAAACAGGTACATGGCGTAGAAAAAGATAATTTTACCCACTGATTTTGTTTTTTTTTTTATATATATATTATTGAATAGATATTGTTGATATATTTGGCTCAGAAAATGTATTATTTTTATGTGTGATGATGCCTTTTGACATTTTGACAGGTTAAAGCCTTATGAGTTGTCTATAGCTAGACTGTGTTGCTTGATACAGTTTGGGTCAATGGATTGATTATGCACAGTAGTTCTCTACTGCTTAGTTAAGCTGTGAAACTTTCTGCAAGGAGTCAAGGACCCTTGTGCTTTAGAAGTTCATTCTAAAATGCTCATTGCTACTTTTAGGAAGTTCATTGAGTGTGACTTTGGGAACTTAATCTTAATAAAGAAAGATCATCTCTTCAAAGTTCAGAAGTGCCATCATTTTGACCTTTGTCAGAAAGCAGGAAATGAAGGGTAGCACCATGCCCTTTCTCCTTCTCTTCCCTCTCCATGTTTCTAAGTTCTTGACCCCTCTGTCTTCTTCTATACAAGAGAAATGACCTTAATTTTGTCTCTCTAATCTCCCCAATAAAGGCACTGAACCCAACTTCTTGGGGTTAATTATCTGATCCTCTCTGGCCATCTTCCTCCTCAGACCTTTTGTGCTGTTAGAATTTCCCTCTGCTGATTTTGTCACTTGCCCATTAGGTGGGATCCTAGCTGAGCAAACACTAGGCAGACTAAGAGCTACTGAAATATATATATTTTTTGCCAGAGAGAAATATCCTTTATTTCAACCTCAGCCTAGGATGAGATTTACCATTCCCTCTAACAAAGCTCTCAGGAATTTCTGTCCAAAAGCTAAGCCAAATGATTTTCAGAAGAGATACATTACTTGCCAAGTTCTCAGTTGACTACCTAAGAGAGTATTCAAAAATACAATAATTCATGCACACTTTTCTTGGCATTTGAGACAGTTAACTTTTAATATTTTTTTAAAAATACACAGCAAATTAACTCTTTAAGTCAACACAAATCAGAGAAAGAGAGAAAATGGAATTTCAGAGCAAAGGGAAAGTGCATCCTTGTTATCATCACATTCTCATACTCCAAATACGCACAGACCAGGAGTTCACTTCATAGCACAGAGGAGACTTGAATGGTAACTCAGAGATTTGGATCATGTACAATTTACCTTTTTAGTAAGAATGTTAAGAATTAAATAATTAGTTGATATGCACCAAATTTTATTTGTTGAAAAATAGACATTTTGAAAATAAAGGTTTTACCATAGTTAGACCAAATTAATTAGAATGCCCTTAAAAGTCTAGGGTTTCAAATATTCCTCACATCACTGAATTTCCTATTCATTTCTCAGTCCTAAAAAAATCGTAAAAGAAATGGATTACGATGCTGAACTAGGTGTAGGTCTGAAAATGTCCACATAAGTCAGACAGTTCAGATTTACTCAGCGTAAAAATCCTGGGTTAATATTTAGCTTTATCCATACTACATGTCTAGCATTAACCAGTCTGGTTCTAATCAGCCAGGCCTGCAGACTTTTCCTTCCAACCATAGAATCATCAGCAACCACTTAAGGAGTCAGGTTGCACAGAACTATAAGGGGAAGTAATCAGACTCCGTTACTGATAATTTTCTCCAGGGTGTAAAACCTTGAAGCTTTCAGCTTTGGGGCTAGCCCAGGAGAAAAGTAATAATAATAATAATAGTAATAATACAACAAACTAATAAAAAGTATATTTCTGATATATTTTGTATAGAAACTTTTTGAGAAAATGTAACCTTAAATAAAATATTT
This sequence comes from Ovis aries, assembly GCF_016772045.2. NCBI lineage: Eukaryota > Metazoa > Chordata > Mammalia > Artiodactyla > Bovidae > Ovis > Ovis aries. Next base: position 37,498,718 of record NC_056071.1, read on the forward strand.
TCACAGGGAAGCATAAGGGTACTGGTAACCCAAATCAATGGTATTCTAAGGAATTCCCATCTCTGAGAAGCAGAGATGCCAAGCTTTCACTGCCAGGGGCTCAGGTTCGGTTCCTTGTTGGGAAACTCAGATCCCACTGGCCCTGTGGTGTGGCTAAAAAAAAAAAAATTGATAATATAAAGTGGAAGTGATAACCTTTGTGGCTTTTCAATGTGACAAATTAATAACCCATAATTCAGATATAAATTTCTTCAGGATGGGCTTAAGGAAACAGGTATCAGTTTTAACAAAATTCAATCTCATAAGTATAAATAAACTATATCTTTCTCTTGTAATTGGTTTTTATGGGAAACTATGAACTCCTAAACGTCCTTAAGACCAGGAAATTTTCTTCTTAGTTTATATTGGGTATCAAGAGCAGTGGAAGAAGATGAGAAATTAAATGAGAAGGTAGTATTTTAGTAAGATAGCATTTCTAGTACATGGAGAATTTCTAGAATCTAGTGATTCAGGCAATTATTTTTGCTAAGATGTTTGATATCAAGTTATTTCTTTGAAGGTATACATACATGATTTTCAGAGAGATACATTAAATATATGTTGTATATATTTAAATGCCAGTCTTTATTATTCAAAGGAAAAGGAGACATGGAAAATAGATGAAGAACCATATTTTTATCTAGTGAATCACATCCTAAAAAGTGACATGCAAGCATAGTAGAGACATAATAAAAATTTCCTATAGTTAAAATTACTAGTTATTTGCATAATCCCAACATCCGTCTGTTAAAACAATATGTACCCACATATTTTTTTGTTTCCAAAAAGAACAGCAGGCAAAATAGCCATACAGTTAAAATTCATGGATTTGAAGAAAATATATATATATGATGTTTATTTATGCTGAATAAATCCCAATTTTTTAAAAATCCAAAGTTAAATATAGAACTGCTCCTTAGTTTTATGCCAACTTTTGAATAAATGAGTCATAAGAGGTAAAGTTATTGGCTGATAACAGAAGATATAATAACAGTATTCACATTTTGACATTTCTATTGCACCTTTCACCTTGAGAAAACCCAAGACAATTAACCTGAAAGTCATTTCTATACTCTTAAATTTGCAAGTCCCAATTGAATCCAGCTATCTTCTAAGTTATCTCAAAGTATAAATAAGCAGAGCACCCATAGCTCTTGTCCACCAAAAGTCCTCTGAATGTAATGACCCTTTAAGTTGTGGCCGGTTAACATCCAAAAGAAGTTAGTCTTGCCTTTTATAACAACATGGATTGCCTTGAGGACATTATGCTAGCTAAAATGTCAGAGAAAAACAAATATTGTATGATTTCACTTATATGTGGAATCTAACAAAGCGAAACTCAGAAACAGATTGGAATGGTGGTTGCCAGGGGCTGAGGTGTTGGGGAAATAGGAGTATGTTGGTTAAAGGGTACCAGCTTTGAACTATGTTGTTCTGTTCTTAATCACACAGTCATACCCAACTTTTTGAGACCCCATGGGCTGTAGCCCACCATGCTCCTCTGTCCGTGGAGATTCTCCAGGCAAGAATACTGGAGTGGGTTGCCATGCCCTCCTCCTCTAGGGGATCTTCCCAACCCAGGGACTGAACCCAGGTCTCCCACACTGCAGGCAGATTCTTTACTGACTGAACCACCAGGAAAGCCCAACTTCTAGCTATCAGATGAATAAATTCTGGGTATTTAATGTACAGTATATCAACAATAAGTAACAATGCTGCATTATATACCTTAAAGTTGTTATAAGAGTAGATTGAAAGTCACCACTACCACACACACACAACGGTGATTATGTGTCAGCCTGGATGTGTTAGCCTACTTTATTGTGGTGAACATTTCACAGTATACGTGTGTGTGCATGTGTGCTAAGTCGCTTCAGCAGGGTCTGACTCTTTTCAGCCCCCATGGACTCTAGCCCACCAGGCTTCCCTGTCCATGGAATTCTCCAGGCAAGAATACTGGAATAGATAGCCATTCCCTTCTCCAAAGGATCTTTCTAACCCAGGGAACAAAGCTGGGTCCCTGCACTGCAGCCACCAGGGAAACCCAAACACAAACCCAATACTAAAATTACTTATGTTGGGATATAACATCAGAGCACAGTGGGAACACAGAAAAAGGGGGTGACTGTTCTACCTGGATGTGAGATTATCAGAAAAGGCTTCATGAACATGAAATACTTGGATACAATGTTAAGCAAAAAAAAAAAAAATCAAATTTATAAAATATTATTTACAGTGTTATCTCAGTTAAGTAAAAAAAGAAAAAATAAAGGAGCCAATATATGAAACACGCGCTTCTACACACTAGGTAACTCATTCTTGTTTTTTCTTTTATGTAGTCAGGGGAACATGTAATACCTTTATGCTCAGGGGAAGAAAGTCAAAACACCACAGAATGTGTAACATCTAGAATAAAACAGAATCTACTGGAGGAAGAAGAGAAAAAAATTTTTTCACTATCGCCCCACTTTTATTTTAATTAACTGGCTTCAGTAAAGAGTCTTTTCAAAAAGAGAAGAGATAAATAATACTAAATGGATCTACCCCAGAGGCAAACTTCACAATTCTGCTACCTCTACAACAGCCAGATAACAGTCACGGTGTCACAACTGAGTGTATATCAGCTTTTAAAATATAGCATGCAGGCACGTGAGACAGTATTTGCATTAACACACTCTTTATGGAATGAATTTGAAAGAATTTTCTGAGTTGTCCTGAAAAAAAAAAAAAAAAAAAAGGCAGCCTCCCACAGCTGGCTTCTCTATTTTTGGCTTCTCCTATCCCTGTTTTCATGGCAGCTGAGAAATATTAATGTGAGAAAAGTATCTTTTATTTTAGTCTTTAGAAAAGAACTCAACAGAAAACCCTGCAGCTTCAACAGAAGAGGGTAAGAGTTCCAGGATCATACTGTGGTACTGCCTTACTAGAACAATCTGCAAGAAAGAGAATGTTATACAAAGTAATATGTGCAACTTACACATGAATTCCTCAAAGTATATATGCTGTTTACATATAATGCTTGCTAAACATCTTCTTGCCTACAAAAGCGTATTCTGTATACATATACTGCTTAATAAACATATTTCACCCAATGTCAAAATGTCCCCTGGGAATGTTTACATAAAATAAGCGTGTAATCAGTCTTGTACATAGGAAAGACAAAGCGGGTGGGGGGAGGAATTTTTTTTAATCCACCACCAATCAACTGGAACAAATGTTTAACAGCTCTATGGGAAAATAGGAGGAACATTCAGCTTTCTGAGAAACTTTTCTTCTGACCTTTCCTGTTAATCATTCATACCTATAAAATTAAATGCTTCGAAACATTAATCTTGAAGAAAGTGCCAGTCACATTTGATCTAGCAAATTGGCTTGAAAAACACAGAATTGTAGATATAGATCCAAATCACATTTGAAAGAGTAATGACAAGTTGCTTCAGTTTTATTGACTCAATCAGATCATATGGTGAGTCATTTCCAGACATATCGATAAACTCATTGATTCCTCTCATACTTGTAGTCACTGGACTATAGAAAAAAGGATCAGTAGCCATTTGACCTTCATTGTGTATTAAACAAACACCAGATGGCAAGGATTCATTCAGGAAATCCATTCTTTCTTCTTCATAGTCATGTTCACACTGTTGCTTCCCACTGAGCCTTTATCTCTATTTGTCATGGTGCCAGAGCAGCCTGCATAGCACCTTTCATGCATCACAGCTTTCAAATCTTGTCCCATTAGTTTCATTTTGTTTCCATCATAAATAATCTCCCACTTTCTCATACACTCTTTCATTATCTAATAATGGGGCTGGGTCATTATACAAAGGAGCCAAGTATTAAAGGGGTAGTGAGTACAGTTTGTCCACTTGGTTTCTGGCCAGTGTGCGAATTATTTATTAAACAGATAAATTTATGCAACTATAAAACAAGAGACCTAAAGGATGCAAATATCCTTATCCTGCTAACAAATTTCAGGAGCACAAAATATTTAAAAAGTGAGGACCTCTGAGTCTCAAATTGGAAACTTTAGAACACTGTGCCATGAGTGGAACCTAATTCAACCTAATTATTTCAAGAAACACACAAAAGCAAATACCCTCTCCTCTATAAAATTCCATCACGAGTCCTCTCCTTGGCCAGTCCCTAGACTCATTTGGACATCAGCCAGCCATCTAGAAGTGTTGAAATCCTGGTAAGCATTTACAAGCCAAGTGACTCCATTCTAAGAGTGTTATCCTATGACTAAATTTCACAGAGTCCAAGAAGAGAGACTTGTCTTTTTGGAAAATGTTGTATAGAGACAAAATAAGAAAGCTGGACGTTACATAAGATTTATTGCCAACACTGCAAAGTTTTGTACACACAAGCCACATTGCTTGGGTCTCACAGAGTGGTTCTTCAGTGCTCACAGGAAGCTAAATGTTGAGCAAATAAAGTATTCTAACAGCTAGAATCATATTCTTCCACTATTTCAGGAAAAGTTAAGAAGTTTAGAATGCAGTGTGTAGGATGCTGTGAATATGTCAGCCCTGAGTTAAATCATCCCAGCCTATTATTCCCACAGGCAGGCCAATTATCAGGGGATAATTGGACTGATAATGAGCATTCTGACTGGTCGAGAGGTCCCTCTCAGGGTACAGCACCCCTTTCCCTTATAAGGCTGTCCACTGTGCCAAGAATGGCATAAGTTATAAATGGGGACCTTTTAAACAATGCAGTATTTTTGAGAAAAATCAGCTTATGTTGATTGAAAATAAGGTGTTGAATGGGTAAAACTGCAAGGATGCAAGGTAGTTGGAAAACACAATAGGGGTAACACAATTTGTTTTGTTTTGTTTTTGTAAAATATTCCTATTACATGAAAGTATTCAACTATGTTTAGAAAAATAAGAAAGAAAAAGAAAACTCACTCATGATGTCATCTCCCGAACAGAGCCAATTTAATAATTTTGGAGCTTAAAATACATATTCAGTGGAAAATCAGTTGTAGCATTTGTGTAAGCAATTATTCTATTATTTATTATTACAAGTTGACAGTAAACTCATATTAAGCTCTGTCTATGCCAACATATTTAACTAAATGTTTTCTGCCTGGAATGCTCTTTCCTGCCCTTTTTTAAGATATAACTTCTATTTATTCTTTGATTTCAGCTTAATTTCACTTCCTTAGGGCAGTTATCTCTGACTTCTCATAGTTGGATTCTTCTTATTCTATCTCATACATTGCCGTTTCCTAGCCCTTAACAATTTTTGTGATTATTAATGCCCATCTCTTCTAGTCAATAATAAGCTCCACGAGGGCAAAGTGATTCTTTTGCTTAGTATTATATGCCAGAAAAACACTCACACATAATAAGTGCTCAATAAATAATCACTGAATGAACCATAACTAAATGAATTTAAGCATTTTCTACATAGTTCTAGATGGTGAGATCTGAAGAAAGAAGAGAAAATGGCTTGTGTGAATAAAAATATACATAGCTGAGGATACAGTCTGCTCTGATAATTCCAAAGCCTTAGCACTTTATACCTTTGAATCATCATCCACTAGTCTTATCCAAGAAGAAAATAACAGAAGAATTCTGTGTGAGTGACTGTATGTGTCCGTTGTGCCTGACTCTTTGAGACCGCATGGACTGGCCTGCTAGGTTCCTCAGTTCATGGGATTCTCCAGGCAAGAATACTGGAGTGGGTTGCCATGCCCTCCTCCAGGGGATCTTCCCAACCCAGGGATTGAACCCGTGTCTCCTGTGGCTCCTGCACTGCAGGAAGATTCTCTACTGCTGAGCCACCAGGGAAGCCTGAGTGACTGTATAGGAAGAGAAAGAAGGGTTAAGAACAAGAAACTGCTTAAAACTCCCCCCTAAAATTGTCAATAATTATTCACCCTCCACGGTTCTTTTCTTGAATGGAAGAAGCATTTTTTTCATTAGCTTCCAGGATGTTTCTGGTTTGATATGTAGCTCCTTGGCTCAGAAAATGTATAAGGCTGAAAAACAAGTTAAAAGCATGCCATCACCTACTGCTTAATTCCATTGGGTTCAAATATAGAAGAAAACATGACCAACCATTTCCAATCTGAACCTTAAATCACAAACCTTACCTCAAATGTCAGCTCAAATTTCTTTTCAACTCTACTCAACTCTCTGGTGACATTTGCAAGATTGGCTTGCGTTTTAGTTTTGTCTCAAGTGCTAATCTGAAGTCTCCCTGCCTTCTTTTTAGCAAGAACTAATAATTTCTTATGGTCTTTTACAACATAAATTGTGAATTCAACAGCAATTCTATATGAAAATAAGCTATATGTTTCCTTATCTCTATATTATAGCTTCATGTTTTATGGCAATATATGTCTAAAATTCTAAAAAATAAATAGTTTTATGGATTTTTTTCCCCAGAATACTTCCCTAGACAACTGAGCCAGACCATTTCACTTTTTATTATAAATTTTATTTTTAAGGCAGTTTTAGGGTCACAGCAAAATTAAGCAAAAGTACAGACAGTACCCATATAATCCTGATGCCCACATGTGAAGAATCTTCTCTATTATCATCTTTCCATAGTGGTACACTTGTTACAATCAATGAACCTATGTTGAGATATCATTCAAAGTCCACAGTTTACATTAGGGTTCACTCATGTTGTACATAATTTTTTTTCTTTCTTCACTCTTTGGGTTTTGACAAATATATAATGACTTGTTTTCACCATTGTAGTATCATACAGAGTAGTTTCAGTATCCTAAAAATCCTCTGTGCTCTGCCTCTTCATCCCCAATCCTTCCTGATTCCTGGTCACTACAGACTTTACTATCATCATAGTTTTGCCTTATAATGTCAGATAGTTGGAATACTATACTGTGTAGACTTTTTAATTGGCTTCTTTTACTTAGTAATTTGCACTGAACTCTGGTGATCCAATGGCTAAGACTCCATGTTCCCAGTGCAGGGGCTTGGGTTCTATCCCTGGTAAATGAACTAAATCCCACATGCTGCAACTAAGAGGTGCATGCTGCATCTAACACCTGGTTAGTCCAGTTGCTCAGTCATGTCCGACTCTTTGTGACCCCATGGACTGCAGCACACCAGGCTTCCCTGTCCATCACCAACTCCTGGAGCCTGCTCAAACTCATGTCCATAGAGTCGGTGATGCCATCCAACCTGCTCATCCTCTGTCATCCTCTTCTCCTCCTGCCTTCAATCTCTCCCAGCCAGCATCAGGGTCTTTACCAATGAGTCAGTTCTTTGAATCAGGTGGCCAAATATTGGAGTTTCAGCTTCAGCATCAGTCTTTCCAATGAATATTCAGGACTGATTTCCTTTAAGATGGACTGGTTGGATCTCCTTGCATTCTGAGGGACTTTCAAGAGTCTTCTCCAACACCACAGTTCAAAAGCATCAATTCTTCAGTGCTCAGCTTTCTTTATAGTCCAACTCTCACATCCATATGTGACTATTGGAAAAACCATAACTTTGACTAGATGGAGTTTTGCTGGCAAAGTAATGTTTCTGCTTTTTAATATGCTGTCTAGATTGGTCAAAGCTTTCCTTCCAAGGAGCAAGCATCATTTAATTTCATGACTGCAGTCACCGTCTGCAGTGATTTTCAGTTCAGTCACTCAGTCGTGTCCAACTCTTTGTGACCCCATTAATCGCAGCACGCCAGGCCTTCCTGTCCATCACCAACTCCCAGAGTTCACTCAGATTCGTGTCTATCGAGTCAGTGATGCCATCCAGCCATCTCATCCTCTGTCGTCCCCTTCTCCTCCTGCCCCCAATCCCTCCCAGCATCAGAGTCTTTTCCAATGAGTCCACTCTTCGCATGAGGTGGGCAGAGTACTGGAGTTTCAGCTTCAGCATCATTCCCTCCAAAGAAATCCCAGGACTGATCTTCAGAATGGACTGGTTGGATCTCCTTGCAGTCCAAGGGACTCTCAAGAGTCTTCTCCAACACCACAGTTCAAAAGCATCAATTCTTCGATGCTCAGCTTTCTTCACAATCCAACTCTCACATCCATACATGAGTACTGGAAAACCATAGCCTTGACTAGATGGACCTTAGTTGGCAAAGTAATGTCTCTGCTTTTCAATATGCTATCTAGGTTGGTCATAACTTTTCTTCCAAGGAGTAAGCATCTTTTAATTTCATGGCTGCAGTCACCATCTGCAGTGATTTTGGAGCCCCCCCAAAATTAAGTCTGACACTGCTTCTACTGTTTCCCCATCTATTTGCAATGAAGTGATGGGACAGGATGCCATGATCTTTGTTTTCTGAATGTTGAGCTTTAAGCCAACTTTTTGACTCTCCTCTTTCACTTTCATCAAGAGGCTTCTTAGTTCCTCTTCTCTTTCTGCCATAAGGGTGGTGTCATCTGCATATCTGAGGTTATTGATATTTCTCCCGGCAACCTTGATTCTAGCTTGTGCTTCTTCCAGCCCAGGGTTTCTCATGATGTACTCTGTATATAAGTTAAATAAGCAGGGTGACAATATACAGCCTTGATGTACTCCTTTTCCTATTTGGAACCAGTCTGTTGTTCCATGTCCAGTTCTAACTGTTGCTTCCTGACCTGCATATAGGTTTCTCAAGAGGCAGGTAAGGTGGTCTGGTATTCCCATCTCTTTCAGAATTTTCCACAGTTTATTGTGATCCACACAGTCAAAGGCTTTGGCATAGTCAATAAAGCAGAAATAGATGTTTTTCTGGAACTCTCTTGCTTTTTCGATGCAATGATTTTAGAGCCCCCCAAAATAAATCTTTAACTGTTTCCATTGTTCCTCCCTCTATTTGCCATGATGTGATGGGACTGGATGCCATGTTCTTAGTTTTCTGAATGTTGAGCTTTAAGCCAACTTTCTCACACTCTTCTTTTTCTTTCATCAAGAAGCTCTTTATTTCTTCACTTTCTGCCATAAGGGTCATCTGCATATCTGAGGTTATTGATATTTATCCTGGCAATCTTGATTCCAGTTTGTGCTTCATCCAGCCTGGCATTTCTCATGATGTACTATGCATTAAGTTAAATAAGCCGGGTGACAATATACAGCCTCGATGTACTCTTTTCCTGATTTGGAACCAATCTACTGTTCCATGTCCGGTTCTAACTGTTGCTTCCTGACCTGCATACAAACTTCTCAGGAGGCAGGGTCTGGTAGTCTGGTATTCCCATCTCTTCAAGAATTTCCCACAGTTTGTTGTAATTCACACAGTCAAAGGCTTTGGCGAGTCAATAAAGCAGAAGTAGATGTTTTTCTGGAACTCTCTCGCTTTTTTGATAAACCAGCAGATGTTGGCAATTTGATCTCTGGTTCCTTTGCCTTTTCTAAATCCAGCTTGGAAATCTGGAAGTTCTCAGTTCATGTACTATTGAAGCCTGCCTTGGAGAATTTTGAGCATTACTTTACTAGCATGTGAGATGAGTGCAACTGTGCGGTAGTTTGAACATTCTTTGGATTGCCTTTCTTTGGGATTGGAATGAAAACTGACCTTTTCCAGTCCTATGGCCACTGCTGAGTTTTCCAAATTTGCTGGCATATTGAGTACAACACTGTAACAGCATCATCTTTTAGGATTTGAAATAGCTCAACTCTAATTCCATCACCTCCACTAGATTTGTTCATAGTGATGTTTATAAATAAATACTGAATAGAAAAAAAAAAAAAACTTTTGCATGTGTCTTAGGGGCTTGAGAGTTCATTTCTTTGTTGTTGTTGTTCATTCCCTAAGTCATGCCTCCAATCTTTTATGACCACATGGACTGCAGCCCACCAGGCTCCTCTGTCCATGGAATTCTCTAGGCAAGTATACTGGAGTAGGTTGCCATTTTCTTCTCCAGAGTATCTTCCTGATCCAGGGGTCAAATTCTGCATCTCCTGCATCACAGGTGGATTCTTCACCACCGAGCCACCAGGAAAGCCCTCATTTCTTTTTAGCGATAAATAATATTCTGTGGTCTGGATGTACCAGTTGTTTTCCCATCATATTGCTTCCAGGTTTTGGCAATTATGAATAAAACTTCTATAAACATCCACCTGCAGGTTTTTGCATAGACAAATTTTCTTTGATCCCTGGGCTGGCAGGTCCCCTGGAGTAGGACTATTTCCAGTATTCTTATCCGGAAAATTTCATAGAGGAGCCTGGTGGGTTACAGTCCATGGGGTCGCAAAGAGTCGGACAAGACTGAGCGTGCACATACATGCATGCAAGCTTTCATTAGTGTAAGGTCAGGCCACCAGAGGTGGCTATTCTCTTGCTCTCTACATAACCTGATCAACCGATGTCTGCTTCACCCTCACCCTACTCACAGGATTGACCTTTCTACTGACTTGCCCCAGCCCCAGCCGGTGACTATTCTAACCCTTAAATCACAACAGCTTCACCTTAATAGATTATCAAAGACATGGTGAGGGGTGTGCCCCTCTGCTAGTTTCCCTGGTAACCAGTGAGCCAACCAGATGTCTACTTCCCCATAACTAGTAACCTCCATTTCCCCAGGAGCCAAGCCTGCCACCGTGTTCGGCTCCTCTGCCACACACGGTAGCATGTTGCTCCAGGACCTGGCTTTGGACATATGAGCTCCTCCATTTATTACATTATGGATGTTTCTCTTGCTGACTCTGGGCTCTTTCTTCAGTTTGAAGCTGGACAAATACAGGCTTCATGGCCGAGGTGGGTAGGAGGAGAAGACAGCTCAATTGACAGGGCACCCAGGAGATCCAACACTAGGTCCTGGGAAATAAGGATGGGGAATAGAACGTTGTGGGGCTGACCACTAGCATGTGAGGCCTGAAAGCTGAGGGGATAATCCTCAGGGTGACTGTTCACCACTATGTGGGGTCCCGTGGTGGCAGTCCTTGATGAATGGGGGCCACCAGGAGAGTAGAGAATTCATAGAATTCAATAGTCCTTAAGGGCATTGTGGTGGCTGTCATTACAACGGGAAAAGAGAATTGGCTGCAACTGGGGGCTGGCTCTTGATTTTTTTTTTTAATTGAAGAATAATTGCTTTATAGAATTTTGTTGTTTTCTGTCAAACCTCAACATGAATCAGCCATAGATATACATGTATCCCCCCCTTTTGAACCTCCCTCCCATCTCCCTCCCCATCCCACCCCTCTTAGTTGATACAGAGCCCCTGTTTGAGTTTCTTGAGCGATACAGCAAATTCCTGTTGGCTATTATTTTACATATGGCAATGTAAGTTTCCAAGTTACTCTTTCCATACATTTAACCCTCTCCTCCCCTCTCCCCATGTCCATAAGTCTATTCTCTATGTCTGTTTCTCCATTGTTGAAATTCTTTAGTACCATTTTTCTAGATTCCATATATATGTGTTACAATTTGGTGTTTATCGTTCTCATGGAAACACAAGAGACCCCAAAGTAGTCTTAAGAAAGCAGTCTTGAGAAAGAAGAATGGAGCTGGAGGAATCAAGCTTCCTGACTTCAGGTTATACTACAAAGCTACAGTCATCAAGACAGTATGGTACTGGCCCAAAAACAGAAATATAGACCAATGAAACAAGATAGAAAGCCCAGAAATAAGCCCATGCCCCTATGGGTACCTAATTTTTGGCTGTTGATTTTTAAATTAAGACCTCAGAGGCTGAGCTAACAGCTGAGGTGAAGGTTATCTTAAATGCTGATTCTTTTTTTAAATTTATTTTATTGAAATGTTTATTTTAAATGTTGTGTTAATTTCTGCTGTGCAGCAAAATGCCTCAGCTATACACACATGTGTGTGTATATATATATATACACACACATGTGCTATATATTTGTTTTCATATTCTTTTCCACTATGGCTTATTACAGACTATTGAATATAGTGCCCTGTACTACACAGTAGGAGTTTGTTGTTTGTTCGTTATATACATAACAGTTTGCATCTGTGAACCCCAAATTTCCAAATCTGTCCCTCCCCCTTGCAACCACAAGTCTGTTCTCTATGTGTGTGAGTCTTTTTCTGTTTCATAGATAAGTTCATTTGTGTCATAATTTATATTCCACATATAAGTGATACCATATGGCATTTGTCTTTCTCTTTCCGACTTACTAGTATGACAATTTCTAGGTCTATCCATTTGCTGCAAATGGAATTATTTTGTTGCCGGTGAATTTAAGATTCTTTCTTCATCCTCAAAGAATTCAGAGAGGAAGCAGAGAGTTAAAGAGAAATTTTATTTAAACAAGGACACACTCACAGAGGGAGAGCCAGCAGGCAGGTGAGGAGCTGCTGAGCTGGTTTCTTTGGCAAGTGGGTTATGAGGGGCATCCAGATGAAGAGGCAGAATATTCACTGGGGAAGGAATTTGGGGGTCTTCTTCCTTGATTTTCATCCCAACTCCATTTTCCCAAGGGGAGGATGGATTTGTCTTATTTGGCTTACATCAGAAGTGTCATGGCAACATATATTGTGAGTACTTCTTATCTCTTAAGGCAGGATTTCCAGGAGGCCCAGTGGTATAAAGAATTCTCTGGCTAATGCAGGAGACACAAGAGACGTGGGTTTGATCCCTGGGTTGGGAAGATCCCTTAGAGAAGGGAATGCCAACCCACTTCAATATTCTTGCTGGGAAATTCCATGGACAGAGAAACCTGGCTGGCTACAGTCCATGGGGTCACAAAGAGACAGACACAACTGGGTGACTGAGCACATACCTGTAAGGCTAATGTTATCATAGTGAGAGCACATTGAGCAAAAGGTTACATTTGGAGCCGGAGATCCTCGTCTTTTCCCACCTTTGCTTGTCTACTATTCAGATACTTATCACCCAAAATGTGTGGTTTCCTGTCAGTCTGAAGGTTCCTGCTTTCCTTTGCCTGACTATGGATCACCCACTGTTTACAAGATGCTGGTTTCTGCCACCTGGCCCCCACCCCCATTTCTCTGCCCCTACCTAGCTACCTGCCTGGAATTTTATTCTTTAATTGAATAGTATTCCACTGTAGGTATGTACCACATCTTTATCCATTCATCTGTCATTGGACATTTAGGTTGTTTCTTACCTATTATGAATAGTGCTGATATGAACATAGGAGTGCATATATCTGTCCTAATTATAGTTTTATCTGGATATGTGCCCAGGAGTTGGATTGTTGTATATGGCAACTCTCTCGTTAATAGTTTTTTGAGGACCCTCCATACTGTTTTCCATAGTGGCTGTGCCAATTTACATTTCCACCAACAGTGTAGGAGGGGTCCCTTTTCTCCACACCTTCTCCAGCATTTGTTATTTGTAAATTTTTTGATGATGGCTATTCTGACCAGTGTGAAGTGGTACCTCATTGTAGTTTTGATTTGAGTTTCTCTAATAATTAATGATGTTGAGTATCTTTTCATGTCAAATGCTGATTTTTGTTCCTCTGAAAGTGAGGCACATAATATATGTGATTGATTTGTATTACTATATACTACTGTTATTTGTTAAAACTGAAAAAAAAAAATCCCTGAAAATAGCCACGTTTGGATCTTTTGACATTCTAAAATTGGTTTTAGCATGTGCAATTAGAGGAACCTAGCTTTCTGGAAGGAATTTGATATTTCTCTTCTTGTACCTTTGAGATATAAATGTCTTTGGAACTGTGAGGAACTTTAATTATCTGATCCCTGGATGAGGAAAATGGAGGAAGGGGGTGCTTTTTAAGCACTGTAGGAATAGTTATGTTTGAGGAATAGCTATCTATAATAGTTTCTCCAGATTTTGGCAACTTGTAACTAAACTAAATTAAGATAATTCATTGACTACCTGAGTCATTTCAAATAGGATAATATATTGGAACATTAATTGCTGGGTGGGTCTAAGTTTACCTACTTTTGCCTTCTTAGAAGAGGAAGACTAAAGCATAAGATTTTCAATTAGGGTTTCCCAGGTGGCTCAGTTGTAAAGAATCCACTTGCCAACACAAGAGATTCAGGAGACTCAGGTTTAATCCCTGAGTCAGGAAGATCTCCTGGAGCAGGAAATGGCAACACACTGTAGTATTCTTGCCTAGGAAATCCCATGGACAGAGGAACCTGGTGGACTACAGTCCATGGGGTCACAAAGAGTAAGACACGACTGAGCATGCATGCCTACACATACAATGCTGGTGCACTAAACAGTTTACAATTACTTGCTTCTTGGTTTTTGCCAGAGATTTAAGGTTTTTAAGGGTCAAGATTATAACCAGTCATAATTCTAGTTATTGTAACCAAGTTTATTTATTGATTACATGGTAATCATGTGTTTAATACAGACTTGTTAAGTCTTTTGTCACTTAACAGACAGCTATATTTTGATGCTCTTGCAAAAGTGCTTCAGGGAAATTCATAGGAAGGACATTTTGACAAATAGAGGTCTCTGAAAATTTCAGATCAAACTTCTAAACTGGGTTAAAAATTAAAGAATCCGAAGGGAATACCTGATGGCTTCATAAAAAATTAATAAGAGGATTGGTCAATATGAAAAGTGAACTAGTGAATATGATCAAAATTTTTATGGTTTTCAACTGGAATAGTACTGGTTCTGATTTGTATTTTCCAGATGTGGGGAAGCCCTTCCCCTCAAGTTAGTTATAACCTATGGCAATTTGGTAAACTACACCCGTGGGTAGAACTGAAACACTTCTGTCTGCCTTGCCCCTTCAGAGACTGGGGACTCATGGGTTCTGAGCACACTTATCAGGTGAATGGGAAAGACTGTCTCCAGGTGTGAGGGAATCTCAAAATTTAGGGGAACTCTAGAAGAGGGAACTGGAGGAGGGCATGGCAATCCATTCCAGTATTCTTGCCTGGAGAAGCCCATGGACAGAGGAGCCTGGAAGGCTACAGTCCATGGGGGGGTCACAAAGAGTTGGACACAAATGAGCGACTAAGCACTGCACAGCACAGAAGAGGGAAATCAACTGAGGCAGGGCCTGATGGAAGGCTTTTGGCAAGGCTTTGCTGGTGTTGAGATGCCTTTTGAGAGTTCAGTCAGAGATTCGTGAGGAATTCCACCACAGCCAATTTGGAGGAGCTCATGCTTTCAACAGGCCAGACTTCTTCTGCAACAAATTAGTCTTGATTTGGCTGTTTGGAAGTGAGGCTAATTTATTAAGAAAAAATAGTATGTTCTCAGTTCAGTTCAGTCACTCAGTCGTGTCCGATTCTTTGCCACCCCATGAATCACAGCACGCCAGGCCTCCCTGTCCATCACCAACTCCTGGAGTTAACTCAGACTCATGTCCATTGAGTCAGTGATGCCATCCAGCCATCTCATCCTCTGTTGTCTCCTTCTCCTCCTGCCCCCAATCCCTCCCAGCATCATAGTCTTTTCCAGTGAGTCAACTCTTCACATGAGGTGACCAAAGTACTGGAGTTTCAGCTTTAGCATCATTCCTCCCAAAGAAATCCCAGGGTTCTAATAGATACTAAATTCTAGTCCTGTTAACTGAGGTCTAGATTTATAAAAGCTATTTTGTTTGCCATACATTTGCCCTACTGTTCAGGAGGAAAAGAAAATTATCTAGTGAAGTTATCACAAAGTATAATGACTCATGATGTGAAACACTGATTGCTTTAAGGACACCAGAATGTTTCTTTTGGAGCCAGGGTCTTCCCCTCCCCAAGAAAGTGTGTGAAAATGGGGTGTCCTCCATTTGTGATAAAAACTCTCCAGAAAGCAGGCATAGAAGGAACATACCTCAACATAATAAAAAGCCATATATAATAAACCCACAGCAAACATTATCCTCAATGGTGAAAATTTGAAAGCATTTCCCCTAAAGTCAGGAACAAGAAAAGAGTGCCCACTCTGATAACTACTATTCAACATAGTTTTGGAAGTTTTACCCACAGCAATCAGAGAAGAAAAAGTAATAAAAGTAATCCAGATTGGAAAAGAAGAAGTAAAACTCTTACTGTTTGCAGATGACATGATCCTCTACGTAGAAAATCCTAAAAACACCACAGGAAAATTACTAGAGCTAATCAATGAATATAGAAAAGTTTCAGGATATAAAATTAATACACAAAAATCCCTTGCATTCCTATACACTAATAATGAGAAAACAGAAATGGAAATTAAGGAAATAATCCCATTCACCATTGCAATGAAAAGAATAAAATATTTAGAAATAAATCTTCCTAAAGAAACAAAAGAGCTTTATATATAGAAAACTATAAAACACTGCTGAAAGAAATCAAAGATGACACAAATAGATGGAGAAATATACCATGTACAAGTATCAGAAGAATCAACATAGTGAAAATTAGTATACTCTCCAAAGCAATCTATAGAGTCAATGCAATCCTTATCAAGCTACCAATGGTATTTTTCACAGAACTAGAACAAATAACTTCACAATTTGTATGGAAATACAAAAAACATCAAATAGCCAAAGCAATCTTGAGAAAGAAGAATGGAACTGGATGAATCAACCTGCCTGACCTCAGGCTTTACTACAAAGCTACAGTCATCAAGAGAGTATGGTACTGGCACAAAGATAGAAATATAGATCAATGGAACAAAATAGACCAGAGATAAATCCATGCATCTATGGGCACCTTATCACTGACAAAGGAGGCAAAAATATACAAAGGAGAAATGACAATCTTTTTAACAACTGGTGCTGGGAAAACTGGTCAACCACCTGTAAAAGAATGAAACTAGAACACTTTCTAACACCATACACAAAAATAAACTCAGAATGGATTAAAGATGTAAATGTAAGACCAGAAACTATAAAACTCCTAGAGGAAAACATAGGCAAAACACTCTCTGAAATAAGCCACAGCAAGATCCTCTATGACCCACCTCCTAGAGTAATGGAAATAAAAGCAAAAATAAACAAAGGGATCTAATTAAAAGCTTTTGCACAATGAAGGAAAGTAAAAGCAAGGTGAAAAAACAGCCTTCAGGATGGGAAAAATAGCAACTGAAGCAACTGACAAAGAATTAATCTCAAAAATATACAAGCAGCTCAATACCAGAAAAATAAATGACCCAATCAAAAAATGAGCCAAAGAACTAACAGACATTTCTCCAAAGAAGACATACAGATGGCTAACAAACACATGAAAAAATGCTCAACATCACTCATTATCAGAGAAATGCAAATCAAAACCACAATGAGGTACCATCTCACACTGGTCAGAATGGCTGCTATCAAAAAGTCTACAAACAATAAATGCTGGAGAGGGTGTGGAATGCAAACTAATGTGGAGAGGGTGTTGGTGGGAATGCAAACTAATACAGCCACTATGGAGAACAGTGTGGAGATTCCTTAAAAAACTGGAACTAGAACTACAATAAGACCCAGCAATCACACTGCTGGGCATACACACCGAGGAAATCAGAATTGAAAGAGACACGTGTACCCCAATGTTCATCACAGCACTGTTTACAATAGCTAGGACATGGAAGCAAACTAGATGTCCATCAGCAGACAAATGGATAAGAAAGTTGTGGTATATATACACATTGAAACATTCAGTTCAGTTCAGTCTCTCAGTCATGTCCGACTCTTTGCAACCCCATAAACAGCAGCATCCCAGGCCTCCCTGTCCATCACCGACATCTGGAGTCCACCCAAGCCCATGTCCATTGAGTTGGTGATGCCATCCAACCATCTCATCCTCTGTCGTTTCCTTCTCCTCCTGCCCTCACTCTTTCCCAGCATCAGGGTCTTTTCCAACGAGTCAGCTCTTCACATCAGGTGGCCAAAGTATTGAAGTTTCAGCTTCAACATCAGTCCTTCCAATGAACACCCAGGACTGATCTCCTTTAGGATGGACTGGTTGGATCTCCTTGCAATCCAAGGGACTCTCAAGAGTCTTCTCCAATACCACAGTTCAAAAGCATCAATTCTTCAGTGCTCAGCTTTCTTTAAAGTCCGACTCTCACATCCTTATATGACCACTGGAAAAACCATAGCCTTGAATAGATGGATTTTGTTGACAAAGTAATTTCTTTTCTTTTTAATATGCTGTCTAGGTTGGTCATAACTTTCCTTCCCAGGAGTGTCTTTTAATTTCATGGCTGCAATAACCATCTGCAGTGATTTTGGAGCCCCCTAAAATAGAGTCAGCCAATATTTCCACTGTTTCCCCATCTATTTCCCATGAAGTAATGGGACCAGATGCCATGATCTTAGTTTTCTGAATGTTGAGCTTTAAGCCAACATTTTCACTCTCCTCTTTCACTCTCATAAAGAGGCTCTTTAGTTCTTCTCACTTTCTGCCCTGAGAGTGGTGTCATCCACACATCTGAGGTTATTGATATTTCTCCTGGCAATCTTGATTCCAGCTTGTGCTTCCTCCAGCCCAGCGTTTCTTGTGATGTACTCTGCATATAAGTTAAATAAGCAGGGTGACAGTATACAGCCTTGACATACTCCTTTTCCTGTTTGGAACCAGTCTGTTGTTCCATGTCCATTTCTAACTGTTGCTTCCTGACCTGCATACAGATTTCTCAGGAGGCAGGTCAGGTGGTCTGGTAGTCCCATCTCTTCAAGAATTTTCCACAGTTTATTGTGATCCACACAGTCAAAGGCTTTGGCATAGTCAATAAAACAGAAATAGATGTTTTTCTGGTAGTCTCTTGCTTTCTTGATGATCCAGCAGATGTTGGCTATTTGATCTGTAGTTCCTATAACTTTTATAAATCCAGCTTGAACATCTGGAAGTTCTCGATTCACTTATTGTTGAAGCCTGGCTTGAAGATATTTGAGCATTATTTTACTAGCGTGGGAGATGAATGCAATTGTGCCGTGTAGTTTGAGCATTCTTTGACACTGGCTTTCTTTGTGATTGGAATGAAATCTGACCTTTTCCAGTCCTGTGGCCACTGCTGAGTTTTCCAAATTTGCTGGCATATTGAGTGCAGCACGTTTACACCATCATCTTTTAGGATTTGAAATAGCTCAACGGGAATTCCATCACCTCCACTAGCTTCATTTGTAGTGATGCTTCTTAAGGCCCACTTGACTTCACATTCAGGATGTCTGGCTCTAGGTGAGTGAACATGTCATCGTGATTATCTGGGTCATGAAGATCTTTTTCGTACAGTTCTTCCATGTATTCTTGCCACCTCTTCTTAATATCTTCTGCTTCTGTTAGGTCCATACCATTTCTGTCCTTTATTGAGCCATTCTTTGCATGAAGTGTTCTCTCTTCATGAAGTTTCTTGAAGAGATCTCTAGTCTTTCCCATTCTGTTGTTTTCCTCTATTTCTTTGCATTGATCGCTGAGGAAATATTACTCAGCTATTAAAAAGAATGCATTTGAATTGGTTCTAGTAAGGTAGATAAAACTGGAGCCTATTTACAGAGTGAAGTAAGTCAGAAAGAAAAATACCAATACCATCTATTAACATATATATATGGAATTTAGAAAGATGGTAATGACAACCCTATATGCGAGACAGCAAAAGAGACACAGATATAAAGAACAGACTTTTGAACTCTGTGGGAGAAGGCAAGGGTGGGATGATTTGAGAGAATAGCATTGAAGCATGCATATTACCATATGTGAAATAGATGACCAGTTCAAGTTCGATGCATGAAACAGGGCACTGAAAGCTGGTGCACTGGGACAACCCAGAGGGATGGGATGGGTAGGGAGGTGGGAGGGGATTTGGGATGGGGGACACATGTACACTCATGGCTGATTCATGTCAGTGTATGGCAAAACCCACCATAGTATGGTAAAGTAATTAACCTCCATTTAAAATAAATAAATAAATTTTATAAAGGAAAAAAAAAGAAAAAGAAAATGGTGTGTCCTTACCTTCCTTGTAACTGGACAAGATGCTGCCCTCATTGATTCCCTCTCCTTTGGCCTAGTAAGAGCTTGGCTCCAAAATTTGCCCACATCCAGGTGAATGACTATTCTTAGCATACTAAGTATCTTACCCTTAATAGTCTTTAGCTGCTGGATTCTGTATAGCATTATTGGTATCTGATTGCAGGGCTCCTCTACATACCTGACCTCAGGGATATCATGGAAGATCGGTGAAACATGATGGTAATAGTCAAACAGGGTATGCAAGAGTGGAGTGTGTGATTGGTGACTGTTCTCTTGCGATCTGTAACTCCCCTGCTCTGCCAGTACCTGCTTCCTCTACACCCTACTTACATGGCTGAACTTCCTACAGACTTGCCACTGCCCCAGCAGTGATTGTTCTAACCTCTAAATCAGAACAGCTCCACCACGATAGCTTATCAAAGGGGCATGAATCTCTGTTGGTCTCCCTGGTAATGGAGCCAACACAACTTCAATTCCCCTTATAACTGGTAACCTCACCCTGCCCTAGGACCAAAGACTGCTGCCATATCCTGCCATGGCAGGGTGTCTCTTCAGGATCTTACTTCAGATGTGTAAGCTCCCCCATCCTCCATCCCTGTTCTTGACTCCAGCCTCTCTCTTCAGTCTTAAAGCTGGGTGAGTACAGGCCTTGTAGGCATAGGCATTACAGCCCAACAATTAGTGTGGGTAAATACCAAGATGTGTAATTGCTAGATAATATAGAAAGAGTAGGAAATTGTCAAACTGTCTAATTTAGTGACTATACCCATTTTGTATAGACTTGTGGCTCAGCTGGTAAAGAATCTGCCTGCAATATGGAAGACCTGGGTTCAATCCCTGGGTTGGGAAGATCCCCTGGAGAAGGGAAAGGCTACCCACTCCAGTATTCTGGCCTGGAGAATTCCATGAACCATATAGTCCATGAGTTCACAAAGAGTTGGAGAAGACTGAGTGACTTTCACTTTCACTTTCACCCATTTTGTATTCCCAACAGCAATAAATAAAAGAGTTCCAGTTTCTCCACATACTTGTTAGTCTTTGGTCTTCCCAGTGGTTTGGATTTTGGCCATTCTAATAGGTGTGTAGTGGTAACTGTTTTAATTTGCAATTACCTAATGACATATAAATGTTGAACATCTTTTTATATGCTTATTTGCATCCTTTATATTTTCTTTAATCAAATTTGGCTCACATCTTTTGCTCATGTTTTAATCAGGTTAATTTTCTTACTGCTGAGTTTTAAGAGTTCTTTGCGTATTTTGGATAACAGTCCATTATCAGACCAATCTGAATGCAAATATTGTCTCCATCTTTGGCTTGTTGTCTTATTCTCTTGACATTGCCTTTCACACAGCAAAAGGTTTTAATTTTAATGAAATTCAGCCAATCAGTTATTTTCTTCATGGTTTGTGCTTTTTGTGTTGTATTAAGAAGTCACTGCCATATCCAAGGCCAACTAGGTTTTCTCTTATATTCTAGAAGTTTTATAATATTGCATTTTATATTTAGGTGTGAGATCTGCATGGACTTAATTTTTGTGAAGAGTGCAAGTTCTGTGTCTAGATTGATTTTTTTTTTTTGGCATCTGTGTGTCCAGATGTGAAGAACTGACTCATGTGAAAAGACCCTGATGCTAAGAAAGACTGAACACAGGAAGAGAAGGGGATGACAGAGGATGAAATGGTTGGATGGCATCACCTACTCAATAGACATCAGTTTGAGTAAACTCCAGGAGCTGGTGGTGGACAGGGAGGCCTGGTGTGCTGCAGTCCAAGGGGTCACAAAAGTCGGACATGACTGAGGGACTGAACTGAACTGAGTCTTAGGTTTATCTCGATTGGGGCACTTCTGTGCCCAATGGTCTATCTGGCAACAAATGTGACATTTGTCCTTTTTGGGCTATAAAGTCAAGGTACTCTTGGGGGCCCTGTAGGGCAGCCATCATTTGAGCATGCCTAGATTCCTTCCTTCTTTGCTTCTCCTGGACCTTGGCTTCAGCCTCTTGAACATTTTTTAAATTAATTTATTTTTACAAAAAATTTAATTATATTTATTTTTAATCGATTGATTGCTTTACAATATTGGTTTGATTTCTGTCATACATCAACATGAATTAACCATAGGTGTACATATGTCCCCTCCCTCTTGAATCTCCCTCCTACCTCCCATCTGTCACCACCCCTCTAAGGTTACTACAGAGCCCCAGTTTGAGTTCCCTAAGTCATAAGCAAATTTCCATTGGCTATCTATTTTACATATGTTAGTATATATGTTTTCATGCTACTCTACCCATTCATCCCACCCTCTGCTTCCTTTCCCCTGCCCTTGTCCATAAGTGTGTTCTCTATGTCTGCATCTCCAAAGTTGCCCTGTGAATACATTCATCAGTACTATCTTTCTAGATTCCATATATATGCATTAATATACAATATCTGTTTTTCTCTTTCTTACCTACTTCACTCTGTATAATAGGCTCTAGGTTCATCCACCTCATTAGAAGTGACTCAAATGTCTTCCTTTTTAAGGCTGAGTACTATTTCATTGTGTGCTTGTGTGTGTGTGTGTGTGTGTCACAACTTCTTTATCTATGAACATCTAGTAAGTTGATTCCATGTCCTAGATATTGTAAATGGTGCTGTGATGAACACTGGTGTACATGCATCTTTTTCAGTTTCGATTTTCTCAGGGTGTATGCCTAGAAGTGGTATTGCTGGGTTGTATGGTGGTTTTATTCCTAGTTGTTTTTTTTTTAAGGAATCTCCATACTGTCTTCTATAATGGCTGCATCAAAAAACATTTCCACCAGCAGTGCAAGAGGGTTCCCTTTTCTCCATACCCTCTCCAGCACTTGTTTGTGGATGTTTTCATGATGTAAATCTCTTGATCTTGATAACAGAAGACCATGGAGGCTGCATTCACTAGTTCATCTAGGGTGACATTAGGTTCTTGAATTAGTTTTTGTGATTTATGTCTAATATGGGCTTCCCTGGTGGCTCAGCTATAAAGAATCCACCTGCAATGCAGGAAACCCAGGAGATATGGGTTTGATCCCTCAGTTGGGAAGATCTCATGCAGAAGGAAATGACAACCTACTCCAGTATTCTTGCCTGGAAAATCCCATGGACAGAGGAGCCTGGTGAGCTGCAGTCTGTAGGGTTGCAAAATGTTGGACACAACTGAAGTGACTGAGTACACATCCATAGATAAGGTGCTCACTGAGTTTAAAAGTTATCTTTTATAATCACTTATCCCGCTACTTGTTAAGGAAGGCTGTTGGATTTTCCCCAGGTTCCTGCTGATTGCTGTTACTTGGGAGTTGTTTACAATTTTATGTTGGGCTGCTTTAAGGCCCACTTTGACAGAGATTACTAATCTGGAATCAGTGCTGGGGACTGCCATTTCTCCAGTAGAGTATTTACTATCAGAAAGGTGGAGTTCATGAGCAATTTCTGTCTCTTTTTTAACTCTGTATCAGTATCAGAAAGGGTCTGGTTTAGAATTATGGTAATCTTTCCAGGTCATTTTATAAGCCATAAAAATGTTGGACTCCCTCAATATATTTAATGGGGTTGTCTGAAAAGCTACCCAATTCTGCTTTGGTCTGTTTTAGTTCTATGAGTGAGAAGAGCATATAGACTCACTGCAGCCCAAATTTGCCTCCTGGTGTTTCCATCAAGGGACAGACTTTTGCTGATGAAGGTAATGGAGGTCTCTTATAAGGTGGTGAGGCAGAACTAGGTGGTGATGTGGCTGGTGAAGTTGAGGGCTTTTCCTTAGGTAGCAGGGTGGCAAGTCTGGTAGGTCTACGTTGTGAGGAAGTCCTGCCTGTTCCATAAGACAAAGTTGCACATACAAGATTTCAGACTATTTGCCCTGCCTTTTGCAAAATAGCTCTAACTGGAGAACAATGTTATATTAATAATAATTAATATTCCCATTTAGGGGCCAGGATTCCCTGTCCAAAAGGCAATATTGGGGCTAGACTATATTACAAAAACGATCTTCTTTATAGCATGGTGAGGTCAAATCGCAACCAGTTTTGTAAGATTCATCTCAAGGGTGTCCCCTCCAGAGCTGATGGTTGGTTTCCCATCTGGAAAATAGTAGGGCAATTTGAGAGCCTGGCATCCCAGAGTCATAATTGGCGGGCTAGCTTATAACACAGCACTAGATGGAGTTGGGGAGGATGTCTCCTGCTTGTTCCCAACTAAGAATGTCCCAGATGCCTGGTGGTCAACTAGGGTCTGGGGCAGTCTTTATCCCGATGGGAAAGTGGGGGCTTATCTGAATCTACAACACTGGTCTGAAGAGGGAGACTCAAGTCTGGATGACAGTTGGGAGGACGGGGAGGAGATGAGGAGCCAATAGCCTGTTTGATAGATAGAGGGTTGAAAAAGGAGCTGAAATTGAGAAATGAGCAGGTCCTTTGCATCTGCACAAAGAAAAGTAGTTGTAGAGGCCTGCAGAGAGGAGATCTCTTACTTACAGAGACGCGAGTCACAGTATCAAAATGTCAGCAGAACACAATCTGGAGGCTTCTCATCCATGGGCCTCAGTTCTTAGTAATGGAGAAGAACAGCAAAGAACAATCTTCTTAGCAAGGAATAATGTGAGGTCTTATCGTTGCAGGACAGTTTATTGAAAATAGAGAAAAGAGAGAACACCTCAAGAGAGATGGGCCAGACCAAGGAAAGCAAAGGCTCTGCAGGGCTGGGGTATAGTTTTCAAGGCAAGTATACTGAAAATCCAGGGGGTCTTTGATTGACGGTCATAATTGATAGCTATAGGTTATATACAACAAGAGGCTTTGCTGTGCATGGCCTTCCCATAAAGATATGATAGTGTGAGGTGTGTGCATGTGCAATAATGGGTAAAGCCCCTCCCAGTCAGCCAGTGGGGGATTTTTCCAGTTCTCTGACTATTTTGGAGTATTGACGGAAGCATTTGGGGCAGCATTAGCAAATAGCTTGGTGGGATTATGAGGCTATGGGGTCTTCAACTCATCGGGGCCATTGCTCATGGTTAACTTCCTGCTTAACACCATCTTGACAATATTATCTTCTTATACATGAAAATATAGTATCTCTTCATTTATTTAAGCTTCTTCAGTTCTGTTCATCAGGGTTTTGTGGTTTTTCTCATATAAGATGCTCCTATAGATCTTATACATATTGTTAGATGTATACCTAATCATTTAATTTTTGAGGGTGCTAAGGTAAATAGGTTTTAATTGCAAATTTCACTTGCTTATGGCTGGTATATACCAAAGTAATGGGCTTTCATGCATTAACCTTGAGTTTTACAACCTTGTTATAAATGATTACTAGTTTCAGGACTTTTTGTGTTGTTCTGGATTTTTACCTAGATGATCATGTCATCTACAAACAAAGACAGCTTTAGTCTATATGTTCTTTCAAGTTTTGTTTATCTGAGAAAGTCCATTTCTTCCTCACTCTTGAAGGATAATTTCACAAGGTGCGGAATCTCAGGTTAGTAACTTTCTTCTCTAAACACTAAATACTTCACTTGCATAATTTCTGAGGGGAAATAGGATTTAATTCCTAACTTTTGCTCTTCTACAAGTACTGTTCTGATTCCTCTGACTTCTTTTGGGACTTTATCTTTGATTTTATGAAGTTGAGTATGATATGCCTAGGTATAGGATTTTATCTTTATTCTACTTATTGTTCCTGGGGCTTCTTGGATCTATGCTTTAGTGTCTGACATTAATTTGGGGGAAATTCTCATTCATTATTGCTTTAAATGGTACTGCCATTACATACATACCTTTTATTATTGTACCACCATTCTTGGACATTTTATTTTTTCAGTCTTTTCTCTCTTTGCTTTTCAGTTTTGAAAATTCCCATTGTTACAGCCCAAAGTTCAGATTCTTTGCTATGCTCAGTTTACTGATGAGCCCATTAAGGCAGTCTGTATTTCTGTTAGATTGCTTTTTATCTCTAGCTTCTCTCTTTATTCTTTCTTAGATATTTCATCTCTCTGTTTACATTGTTCCTGCATGTGGTTTAATTTTTCCATTAGAGCTCTTAGCATATGAATTATAGTTTAAAAAAATTCCTTTTCTATAATCTCAATAGATCCAGAAAACCTTTGATGACATTCAGCACCCATTTATGATTAAAACCCTTCAAAAAATGGGCATAGAAGCAACCTACTTCAACATAGTAAAGGCTATATATGATAAGAATACAGCAAATATTATTCTCAATGGTGAAAAATTGAAAGCATTCCCTCTATGAGTCAGGAACAAGAAAAGGGTGTCCACTTTCACCACTAGTACTCAACATAGTTCTGGAAGCCCTAGCTACAGCAATCAGAGAAGAAAAAGAAATAAAAGGAATCCAGATCAGAAAAGAAGACTTAAAGCTCTCACTGTTTGCAGATGACATGATACTGTACATAGAAAACCCTAAAGATAGTATCAGAAAATTACTAGAGCTAATCAGTAAATTTAACAAAGTTGTAAAATCAATACACAGAAATCATATTCTAATAATGAAATATGAGAAAGAGAAATTAAGGAATCAATCCCATTCACATTTGCAACTGAAATAATTAAATAT
Organism: Ovis aries; assembly: GCF_016772045.2. Taxonomy (NCBI): domain Eukaryota; kingdom Metazoa; phylum Chordata; class Mammalia; order Artiodactyla; family Bovidae; genus Ovis; species Ovis aries. The sequence continues at coordinate 37,525,114 of NC_056071.1, forward strand.
ATAGGAATAAAATTACCTAAGGAGACAAACTTGCCAAATTCAGACTTAAACTGAAGAAAGTGGGGAAAACCACTAGACCATTCAGGTATGACCTAAATAAAATCCCTCATGATTATACAATGGAAGTAGGAAATAGAGTTAAGGGACTAAATCTGATAGACAGAGAGCCTGATGAACTATGGACTGAGGTTCATGACATTGTATGAGAAGCAGTGATCAAGACCATCCCCCAAAAAAAGAAAAGCAAAAAAGCAAAATGGCTGTCTGAGGAGGCCTTACAAATAGCTGTGAAAAGAAGAGAAGTGAAAAACAATGGAGAAAAGGAAAGAAATACCCATTTGAATGCAGAGTTCCAAAGAATAGCAAGGAGAGATAAGAAAGCCTTCCTCAGTGATCAGTGCCAAGAAATAGAGTAGAGGAAAACAATAGAATGGGAAAGATTAGAGATCTCTTCAAGAAAATTAGAGATATCAAGGGAAAATTTCATGAAAAGATGGGCTCAGTGAAGGAAAGAAATGGTATGGACCTAACAGAAGCAAAAGTTATTAAGAAGAGGTGGCAGGAATACACAGAAGAACTGTACAAAAAAGATCTTCATGACCCAGATAATCACGATGGTGTGATCACTCACCTAGAGCCAGACATCCTGAATGTGAAGTCAAGTGGGCCTTAAGAAGCATCACTATGAACAAAGCTAATGGAGGTGATGGAATTCCAGTTGAGCTATTTCAAATCATAAAAGATGATGCTGTAAAAGAGCTGCATTCAATATGCCAGCAAATTTGGAAAACTCAGCAGTGGCCACAGGACTGGAAAAGGTCAGATTTCATTCCAATCACAAAGAAAGGCAATGCCAATGCTCAAACTACCACACAATTGCACTTATCTCACATGCTAGTAAAGAAATGCTCAAAATTCTCCAAGCCAGGCTTCAACAATAAGTGAACCGAGAACTTCCAGATATTCAAGCTGGATTTAGAAAAGGCAGAGGAACCAGAGATCAAATAGCCAACATCCGCTGGATCATCGAAAAAGCAAGAGAGTATCAGAAAAACATCTATTTCTGCTTTATTGACTATGCCAAAGCCTTCGACTGTGTGGATCACAACAAACTGTGGAAAATTCTTGAAGAGATAGGAATACCAGACCACCTGACCTGCCTCCTGAGAAATCTGTATGCAAGTCAGGAAGCAACAGTTAGAACTGGACATGGAACCACAAACTGGTTCCAAACAGGAAAAGGAATACATCAAGGCTGTATATTGTCACCCTGCTTATTTAACTTATATGCAGAGTACATCATGAGAAATGCTGGGCTGGATGAAAAACAAGCTGGAATCAAGATTTCTTGGAGAAATATCAATAACCTCAGATAGGCAGGTGAAACCACCCTTATGGAAGAAGTGAAGAGGAACTAAAAAGCCTCTTGATGAAAGTGAGAGAGGAGAGTGAAAAAGTTGCCTTAAAGCTCAACATTCAGAAAACGAAGAGCATGGCATCCAGTCCCATCACTTCATGGCAACTAAATGGGGAAACAATGGAAACAGTGGGAGACTATTTTTGGGAGCTCCAAAATCACTGCTGTTGGTGACAGCCAGCCATGAAGTCAAATGATGCTTATTCCTTGGAAGGAAAGTTATGACTAACCTAGATCGCATATTAGAAATCAGAGACATTACTTTGCCATCAAAGCTCCATCTAGTTAAAGCTATGTTTTTTCCAGTAGTCATGTATGGATATGACAGTTGGACTTTAAAGAAACCTGAGCACTGAAGAATTAATGCTTTTGAACTGTGGTGTTTGAGAAGACTTTTGTAAGTCCCTTGGACTGCAAGGAGATCAACCAGTCCATTCTAGATGAGATCAGTCCTGAGTGTTCATTGGAAAGACTGATGTTGAAGCTAAAAACTCCAATACTTGGGCCATCTGATGCGAAGAACTGATTCATCTGAAAAGACCCTGATGCTGGGAAAGACTGAATGCAGGAGGAGAAGCAGGCAACAGAGGATGAGATGGTTGAATAGCATCACCGACTCTATGGACATGAATTTGGGCAAACTCCAGGAGTTGATGATGGACAGGTAGGCCTGGCGTGCTACAGTCCGTGGGGTTGCAGAGTTAGACATGATTGAGGGACTGAACTGAACTGAATTGAAGTAGACAAAAGAACTGTACACAGATAACTATAAGACACTAATGAAAGAAATCAAAGATGACATAAACAGATGGAGAGATATTCCATTCCATGATCCTGGGTAGGAAGAATCAATATTGTAAAAATGACTATACTACCAAACTCAGTCTACAGATTCAATCTACAGATTCATATTCCTATCAAATTATCAGTGATGTTTTTCACAGAACTAGAATAAAAAATTTCACAATTCATATAGAAACACAAAAGACCCTGCATAGCCAAAGCAGTCTTGAGAAAGAAGAATGGAGCTGGAGGAATGAACCTTCCTGACTTCAGATTAAACTACAAAGCTACAGCCATCAAAAAAGTATGGTACTGACAGAAAAACAGAAATATTGATCAATGGAAGATAAAAAGCCCAGATATAAACCCATGTACCTACGGGTACCTTACTTTGGACAAAGGAGGCAAGAATATAAAATGGAACAAAGACAGCCTCTTCAATAAATGGTGCTCAGAAAACTGGACTGCTACATGTAAAAGAATGAAATTAGAACACTTCCTAACACCATACACAAAGATAAACTCAAAATGGATTAAAGACCTAAATGTAAGACCGGAAATGAAAACTCTTAGAGGAAAACATAGGCAGAATACTTGATGACACAAATCAAAGCAAGATCCTCTATGACCCACCTCCTAGAGTAATGGAAATAAAAACAAAAGTAAATAAGTGGGACCTGATTTAAACTTAAAAGCTTTTGCACAGCAAAGGAAACTATAAGCAAGGTGAAAAGACAACCCTCAGAATGGGAGAAAATAATAGCAAATTAAACAACTGACAAAAGATTAATTTCCAAAATACACAAGCAACTCATACAACTCAATACCAGAAAAACAAACAACCCAATCAAAAAATTTTCTTTTTTAGGAAAAAGACCTAAACAGACATTTCTCCAAAGAAGACATACAGATGGCTAACAAACACATGAAAAGATGCTCAACATTGCTCATTATTAGAGAAATACAAGTGAAAGCTACAATGAGATATCACCTCACACTGGTCAGAATGGCCATCATCAGAACTTCTACAAACAATAAATGCTGGAGAGGGTGTGGAGAAAAGAGAATGCTCTTGCAATGTTGCTGGGAATGTAAATTGATACAGATGCCATGGAAGAGAGTATGGAGATTTCTTAAAAAGCTAGGAATAAAACCACCATATGACCCAACAATCCCACTACTAGGCATATACCCTGAGGAAACCAAAATGGAAGAAGACACATGTATCCCATTGTTCACTGCAGCACTATTTACAATAGCTAGAACATGGAAGCAACCTAGATGTCAATCGACAGATGAATGTATAAAGAAATTGTGGTACACATACACAATGGAATATACTCAGCCATAAAAAGGAACACATTTGAGTCAGTTCTAATGAGGTAGATGAACCTAGAACCTATTATACAGAGTGAAGTAAGTCAGAAAGAGAAAGATAAATACCATATTCTAACGCATATATGTGGAATCTAGAAAAGTGGTACTGAAAAATTTATTTACAGGGCAGCAATGGAGAAACAGACATAGAGAACAGACTTATGGACATGGGAAGAGGGGAGGAGAGGGTGAGATATATGGAAAGAGTAACATGGAAACTTACATTACCATATGTAAAATAGATAGCCAATGGGAATTTGCTGTATGACTCAGGAAACTCAAACAGGGGCTCTGTATCAACCTAGATGGGTGGAATGGGAATGGAGATGGGAGGGAGGTACAAAAGGAAGGGGATGTATGCACACCTATGGCTGATTCAAGTTGAGGTTTGACAGAAAACAACAAAATTCTGTGAAGCAATTATTCTTCAACAAAAAATTTAATTAATTAAAAAATTCCTTTTCTAATAATTGCAAGATTACTGCCATATTTGACTCTGGTTCTGATGTTTGTTCAGTCTACTCAAACTGGGCTTTTTCCTGTTAGCATTCCCTGTTATTCTTTTGTTGAAGGTGGACAAGATGTACGAGGCAAAATGAACTGTGTTAAATAGGCCTTTAGTCAATAACCTCAGATATGCAGATGACACCACACTTATGGCAGAAAGTGAAGAGGAACTAAAAAGCCTCTTGATGAATGTGAAAGAGGAGAGTGAAAAAGTTGGCTTAAAGCTCAACATTCAGAAAATGAAGATCATGGCATCTGGTCCCATCACTTCATGGGAAATAGATGGGGAAACAGTAGAAGCAGTGTCAGACTTTATTTTGGGGGGCTCCAAAATCACTGCAGATGGTGATTGCAGCCATGAAATTAAAAGACGCTTACTCCTTGAAAGAAAAGTTATGACCAAGCTAGATAATATATTCAAAAGCAGAGACATTACTTTGCCAACTAAGGTCTGTCTAGTCAAGGCTATGGTTTTTCCTGTGGTCATGTATGGATGTGAGAGTTGGACTGTGAAGAAGGCTGAGCGCCAAAGAATTGATGCTTTTGAATTGTGGTGTTGGAGAAGACTCTTTGAGAGTCCCTTGGACTGCAAGGAGATCCAACCAGTCCATTCTGAAGGAGATCAGTCCTGGGATTTCTTTGGAAGGAATGATGCTAAAGCTGAAACTCCAGTACTTTGGCCACCTCATGCAAAGAGTTGACTCATTGGAAAAGACTCTGATGCTGGGAGGGACTGGGGGCAGGAGGTGAAGGGGACGACAGAGGATGAGATGGCTGGATGGCATCACTGACTCGATGGACGTGAGTCTGACTGAACTCCGGGAGTTGATGATGGACAGGGAGGTCTGGCGTGCTGCGATTCATGGGGTCGCAAAGAGTCGGACACGACTGAGAGACTGAAATGAACTGAACTGAAGGGCTTCACTGGTGGCTCAGACAGTAAAATATTCTGCCTGCAGTGCAAGAATTCTGGGTTTGATCCTGTGTTTGATCTCCTGAGAAGGGACAGAGGAGCCTGGTGGGCTACAGACCATGGGGTTGCAAAGAGTCAGACATGACCAAGTGACTAAGCATGCACACATGCACAATGTGCTGATAAAATGTGGAGGGAGAGGAAGTATTCTGTAGTCCTATGCTTAGTGGCACCCCACTCCAGTATTCTTGCCTGGAAAATCCCATGGACGGAGGAACCTGGTAGTCTACAGTCCATGGGGTCTCAAAGAATTGGACACCACTGAGGAACTTTACTTCCACTTTCTTTCTATGATTAGGTCTCAGTCTTTTGGTGAGCCTGTGGACTGTGAATTCCACAGCTTCTCAGTTTTCTTCCCCTCGACCTTCCTTAGACAGGATAGGATAGCTGAGCAGGCTGGAGTTGAGTTTTTCCCCCAGGTTAGTTAGCCCCTGATAATACCCAGCAGATAAGGCTTTGGATAAGTTTCTCTTCAGGGAAGAACTTGTTGAAAAAGACAGCATGCTCCATGTTTCAAAATTGTTTTTCCCCCCTCTCCCTGCCAAAAGCATGAGGGTGTTTTTCTCTGATAGATACTAATTGATAAAACCTCCAAGAGGTAAAACTCACCCATGACTGTCCTCCTAGAGTTTTTAGCTTCTCCACATTGTATGTTAGTCTCTCAGTCGTGTCCGACTCTTTGCAACCCCTGTAAATCTTTGCAACTGACGGTAGCCTGCCAGTCTTCTCTGTCCATGGAATTTTCCAGGCAAGAATACTGGAGGGGGTTGCCATTCCCTTCTCCAGGGGATCTTTGCAACCCAGGGACTGAACCTGAGTATACAGCATTGAAGGCAGATTCTTTACCATCTGAACCAGCAGGGAGTCCCCTGTCCATACTGAGCCTCCAGCAATTTAGTAACAAAAATTTAGGTTCTCTCACCCCCAACACTGACCTCCACAGATATTTCTGTGCATGGGTTTCTGCACTAGTTGTGTTTCTCTTTACCTACTGATCAGTCTTTCAAATTTGGGATGCAGTGGTTTGCTCTATGATCTCACTTCTATACTGGATCTAAGAAAAGTCATTTCTTTTTCAGTTTATTCAGTTTTTCACTCATTGTTAGTTCAGAAAGTGTAGACTTTTAAGTTGCTTACATGCCAGACCAGAAACCCCACCCTTTAAATTTTACAGGCAATTATATAGTTTCAGAAAGTTATCTAGTTTTAAAGCTTCAAAGTATGAAAGTATTTGGGGACATCTTACACAGTTACCTATGAAGAAGTCTCATAAAAGGAGTTTTCTCACGAACAGACTGGAGAACCATGTGGTTGAGGTAAAGCCATCTAGGTTTTTTGCTATATTCAACTACATACAGGATTAGACAGTCACTTCCCCCAGGCTTTAGGTGCCATTAGCAGTAGTTACAAAGGTACACAGGAGCTCCGCAGGTATGACTGTTTTTTCCACCACTTCCATGTCATTAGGACAGTAGTTAAGAAAGGGCCCTTGGTTGTAGGGTGTTCAATGAAAGATTTCTATTCTACTATCTTGAAGAATTTTCTACCTTACATTCATATCAGCCTTTTAGGTGTTTATACACCCTTTCCATAGTAACTATAGAAATGCCAAGAGTCCCCTAGATCCTGGAAATTATAATCCCTCAAAACCCTGTGAACAGAAGACAACCCAATCCTCTTGCACTTACCACCCTCATGCACTTCCTATCGTATGTCCTTCTTTGGTTTTGTCAATAGCATTACCACCATATCACACACAAACATATACATATGTATCTATGTAAAATTTATATGACACCCCATGAAAATGTCTATTCTGTGAAGTCAGGAACTTTGGTGTTTCCTTGATACACTTACATCCCCAGAGCCTAAAACAGTGCCTGGCATATAGTAGGTTTGCAAATATTCATGGAATGAATGCTTCTCTCACACAAAAAATTTCAATGGAATGGCTCTATGTCTAAGATATCAATCAATTTGGACAGTTTTTTAAATATATAATTTTACTTATTCATTTTTTGGCTTGGCTAGGTCTTCATTGCTATGTGGGCTTTTCTCCAGTTGCTGAGAGAGGGAGCTACTCTTTGTTTCAGTGTGGGGCTTCTCATTGTCCTGGCCTCTCCTATTGAGGAGCACAGGCTCTAGGGTGTGAAGCTTCAGTAGCTGTGGCACGTGGGCTCAACAGTTGTGGTTCCCAAGCTCTAGAGCACAGGCTCAATAGCTTTGGTGCACAGACCTAGCTGCTCCAGAGCACATGGGATCTTCCTGGATCAGAAATTGAACCTGTGTCTCTTGCAAATGGCAGGCAGATTCATTACCACTGAGCCACCAGGGAAGCCACAGGTTGGATAGTTTTAAAACTCAATTGACTTATTTTGACTGGCAAAAACATTGTCGAAAATGGCATTACATTGGCATTATACATATCTTCTCACTGATATATGTACAATTATTTGTATTTTTCCAAAATATTTACCTTATGATACAATGTCCTCACATTTTTAACACCATGGTCACTGTTACCCCCAGTTTATTTTCAAAGAAATTTGTGACGAAAACACCTTCAGGCTCCGGGTCTCTGAAGCTGGAGGTCCCTTACTGCAGACCAGTGGTCACAATACAAATGATGTTGTGAAAACTTGTGTCCCCAGGCTGCAGAGTGGAGTGAAAAACACTAAGTATTCAGAGTATCTTGGGGTTTCCCATGTGGCTCTAGTGGTAAAAAACCTGCCTGCCAATGCAGAGATATAAGAGATGTTGGTTCAATCCCTGGGTTGGGAAGAATCCTGGAGGAGGGCATGGCAATCCACTTCAGTACTCTTGCCTGGAGAGAATACCCATGGGCAGAGGAGCCAGGTGGGCTGCAGTCAATGGGGTCGCAAAGAAATTGACTTGATTGAAGCGACAGCACGTACAATGTTCTCAAACTCTAGAACATAATATGTGGCATAGATACCTGGATGAGGTGCATTAATGATTTAACTATTATATTAATATATGGGCTTCCCTAGTGGCTCAGATGGTAAAGCGTCTGTCTGCAATGCAGGAGACCCGGGTTCGATCCCTGGGTTGGGAAGATCCCGTGGAGAAGGAAATGGCAACCCACTCCATTATTCTTGCCTGGAAAATCCCATGGACTGCATGTTTATTCTATATAATACCTGAAATATTATACTAAAATAAAATGTTATGTCTGGCAAATAAATACTAAAACTTTTTAAAAAATATTATGAATGGGTGGTACAATGATAGGTTTTTTCTTCTCTACACTTTGATAAACTTCCCAAATTTTCTGTAATGAATATATATTAATTCTATAATAATAGTAAGGGGAAATATTATTTGAAAGAAACAGTAATTTAGGATCCTGAAGGTAAAATATAAATGGCACAGTAAAATCAAAGACAGAAAGTTTAGACAGAATGGTCTATTTTCTCATTTATCTTTTTTTAAAAAAAAAATACTTATGTTTTTTAATTTGGCTACATCAGGTCTTAGTTGCAGTACGCGGGATCTTTGTTCCATTGCACGGGCTTCTCTAGTTGTGGCATGCAGGCTCCAGAAGGCACAGGCTTAGCAGTTGCATCATGTAGGCTTAGTTGCTGCTCGACATGCTGTATCTTAGTTTCCAGATCAGGGATTGCAACTGTGTCCCCTGCATTGGCGGACAGATTCTCAACCACTGGACCATCAGGGAAGCCCCTCATTTATCTTAATAAATACAGCACAGAAAATGGAAGCTTTTTTTCACCTTTATGTTGACCACAAGTTCTAAAATCATCATCATCAAAACCACCTAAAATCATCAGAGCGAAGGATTTTAACTCTTATTTTTAATCAGCATTAATTATTTGGGTTCTATTTCTATTTCATGTGAATTAGGGTGCATATTTTGTTAATAAAGTTAATAGAACATTTTCAGATTTATAGAAAAAATAAAGTGATTTCCTATAAACTCTATACCCAGTTTCTCCTATTATTAACATCTTACATTAGTATTGTGCATTTGTTACAATTAATGAAACAATATTAATTACTTTTAATGAACATCTATACTTTATTCAGATTTCTTTAGATTTACACAGTGTGCTTTTGTTTTTGTTATTCCGGAATCCCATCCAAAATGATACAACTAAATGTACCATGTTGCATTTAGCTGTCAGGTTCCCTTAGGCTACTCTTCGCTGATAATTATTAGAGTTTCCTTGTTTTTGATGACCTTGACAGTTTTGAGGAATACTGATTAAATATTTTCTAAAATGTACCTCTATTGGGATTTGCCTGAAATACTTGACTAGGGTCATGTGTTTTTGAGAGGAAGACTATAAAAGTGAAGGGCTTTATCCTCCCATTATATCAACAGTACATACTATTGACATGACATTTCGGGACCTCCCTGGTGGCCCAGTGTTTAAGACTTTGCCCTTCAGTGCAGAGGGTGCAGGTTCAGTCCTGGCTGGGGAGCTGAGATCCTGCATGCCTCAGGGCCAAAAACCAAAACACGAAACAGAAGAAATATTGGGTACAAATTCAAAAGTGGTAGTCACACAGTTGTGTCCAACTCTTTGTGACCCCATGGACTGAAGCCTACTAGGCTCCACTGTCCATGGGATTCTCCAGGCAAGAATATTGGAGTGGGTTGCCATTCCCTTCTCAGAAATTCAATAAACACTATAAAAATGGTCCACATGAAAAAAAATCATGACTTATCTTTGATGTTGATCTTCATTGTCTGGGTCATTTCTTCACTGTAAAATAATTACCTTTACCCCATTCCATACTGTACTTTTTGGAAGGGAGTCCCCATGCCTAGCCCTCATTTAAAACTTGGGAAATTATGTTCCACTATTATTATTTTTTTTGAGGATAAAGTATCTACATAAATTAATTGGAATTCTTCTAAAAGAGATCTTTGTCTCTTCTCTTTCAGTTATTTATTCACTCATTTTTATTTATATCAGTATGAACTCAATGATACTTATTTTATACTTTGGTTAAATTTCAGTACCACTTTATTTCCCTGCTCATGATTCCATCCCTAGCTATTCAGTTGACTCTTATGTCTCTTTTCTGCGTGTGTGTGTGTGTGTGTGTGTGTGTGTAGCATTTCTCTACTTTCTAGTGTTACAAGATGATCCAGGCCTGTCTTGTATATTTCCTGCCCCAAACCTAGAATCATTTTTCTCTGGGGTTCTGGTTCCTTTTATTAGAAAATGATATAGAAACCAAGATCTGGGCACTCGGTACCCTTTTCTAAAAGAGTACTATTTCTTGTAGGCATTTTTCTGCTACAAAACAAAGAAATATTTGTGTGTGTATTAACCCATGTATATATGTGTGTGCTTAGTTGCTCAGTCATGTCTGACTCTTTGTGACCCTCTGGACTGCAGCCTGCCAGTCTCCTCTGTCCACGGGATTTCCCAGGCAAGAGTACTGGAATGAGTTGCCATTTCCTCTTCCAAGGGACCTTCCCAAACTAGGGATGGAAGCCATATGTCCTGCATTGCAAGTGGATTCTTTACCATCTGAGCCACCAGGGAAGCGCTCACCATGTATATACTAATATCTATAAATTTCACTATTTAGGTAACCATCTGTGTACATCTATTAAGCTGAACATAAGTCAATACTGATGTCTTTAATCAGTTGCTTCACTGATGATTTTATTCTCCTTCCTCTGCTTATTTGTAAATTCTTACTCCAACGGTAAGAAGGCTGGCTACCATCCACAATCCGTTTACTTTTTCAATTCCAGTATACATGTAAAGCAGTATCAGAAATATTAACGCATACTCCTATGGAGGAGTGGGGATCTTCATAAACCATAGCATAGTGCTTATGCCCAATTCTTCTGCCTTTACTCTTACAGGTTCTACTTGTTTCCAAAGTTGGTTGAGTTATTACCCTTTTTCCCTACCACCTTCAATGAGGCTGTTTAATTTTGGGGGAATATATTTATATTTTGTCAAATATTGCATTCCACCCTGAAATCTTAGGACCTACTAAATGATTTTTCAAAATTTGCATACCCTGTTTCACTCTTTGTACATCAGACTTCTCTGGGTCTTGACAAATGCATAATGTAATATATCCACCATTGCAGTTTTATACAGAGTAGTTTCACCATCGTGTATGTCTTCTGTTCTTCACCTATTGAACTCTTCCCTTTGCTTTCCTCAAACTACTGATCTTTTTACTGTGTATGTTTCCCTTTCCAGATGTCATATACTTAGAATCACATACCGCATAATCTTTTCAGACTAGTTTCTTTCACTTAAAAATATAATTCATATTTTCCCATGAAAATTCAATTCAAAATTGATATTTCATTTATTTTTATCACTGGGTGATATTTCATGTTATTGTGAGATTCCACAGTTTATTCATTCACCTGTTAAAGGACATAATGATTGCTTCCAGGTTTCGGTGATGAGGAATAAAGTTGTAACAAACATTTTTGAGAAGGCTATTATGCGGACATAAGTTTACAGAAAGCTGGACATAATATCTGGAAGCACAATTGTGTATGCTGTCAATGTAATTAGATGGTAAGATGGCACAATTTTCCTGTCCCACTAGGAGGAGTGCTCCAAATCCTTACCACTTTTGGTATTATCAATTTAATAAAATTTTTACCCATTCAAATATATATGCAATGATACCTAATTGTTGTTCTAACTTGGAATTTTCCACTGAGAAATAATGTTGATCATATTTTCATATACTTATTTCTGTCTATATATCTTCTCTGGTGAGGTTTTTTTTTTTTAATTTTTTAATTAGTTTATAATTTCTTATTGATTGACTTTTCAGAGTTATTTGTATTTTTAAAAGTTCTTTTCAGGTATGTGTTTTGCAAATATTTCAAATAGTCTGTGACTATTATTAGTACTCTTCTATGGTGTTGAATTGGAGAAGGCAATGGCACCCCACTTCCAGTACTCTTGCCTGGAAAATCCCATGGGTGGAGGAGCCTGGTAGGCTGAAGTCCATGGGGTCACTAAGAGTTGGACATGGCTGAGTGACTTCACTTTCTCTTTTCACTTTCATACATTGGAGAAGGAAATGGCAACCCACTCCAGTGTTCTTGCCTGGAGAATCCCAGGGACGGGGGAGCCTGGTGGGCTGCCGTCTCTGGGGTCACACAGAGTCGGACACAACTGAAGTGACTTAGCAGCAGCAGCAGCAGCAGCAGCAGCATGGTGTTGAGTTCAATATATTTTTGAAGAATTTTGATCTATGTTCATGAGAGATATTGATCTATAATTTTCCTTCCTTGTAATGTCTTTGCCTGGTTTTGGTATTAGGGTAATGCTGGCCTAACAGTTTGAATGTTTCTTCTATATTTTGGAAGAGATTGTGGAGAATTGGTGTGATTTCTACTTTAAATATTTGGTATTTAAATGAAAATATTTGAGCCAAAGTTTTCTCTTTTGAAAAGTGCTTATTGATTCAAATTCTTTAATAGATATAAACTATTAAAATTAGATATTCTCCCTGTGTGAATTTTGGTATTTTTATATTTTTCAAGGAGTTGATCTATTTTTTATAAGATATCAGTTTGGAATCATAAAGCTGTTAATATTTTTTATTATTCTATTAATGTCCTTGGAAGCAGTAGTGATGATCACTCTTTATCTTTTGATGCTGTGAATTTATTCTTTATTTTTCCTTTGTTAATTTGCCTACAGTTTTATCAATTTTATTGATTATTTCAAAGAACTAGCTTTTGGTTTCACTGATTTTCTGTATTCTGCTTTTAATTTCATTGACTTCTGCTCTAATATTTATTATTTCCTTTTTATTACTTAGTCTCATTGGACTTTTTCTCTAGTTTCCCAAGATGGAAAGTTAGATGATTGATTACAGAGCTTTCTTTTTTTACTAACTAATGTGCTTAATCCAAAACTGGGTGTTGCTTTTGCTTTGGCACCGTCTCTTCATTCTTTCTGAAGTTATTTCTCCAAGGATTTCCAGTAGCCTATTGGGTACCTACTGACCTGGGGAGTTCATCTTTTAGTGTCCTATCTTTTTGCCTTTTCATACGGTCCATGGGGTTCTTAGGGCAAGACTACTGAAGTGGTTTGCCATTTCCTTCTCCAGTAAACCACGTTTTGTCAGAACTCTCCACCATGACCTGTCCGTCTTGGGTGGCCCTACATGGCATGGTTCACAGTTTCATTGAGTTAGACAAGACTGTGGTCTACGTGATCAGATTGATTAGTTTTTTGTGATTGTGGTTTTCATTCAGTCTGCCCTCTGATGGATAAGGATCAGAGGCTTATGGAAGCTTCCTGATGGGAGAGACTGACTGTGGGGGAAACTGGGTCTTGTTCTGATGGGTGGGGCCATGCTCAGTAAAGAGCAATATTGCATAGGAACCTGGAATGTTAGGTCTATGAATCAAGGCAAATTGGAAGTGGTCAAAGAGGAGATGATGAGAGTGAACATCAACATTTTAGGAATTTGAGAACTGAAATGGACTGGAATGGGTGAATTTAACTCAGATAACCATTTTATATACTACTGTGGGCAAGAATCCCTTAGAACAAATGGAGTAGCCATCACAATCAACAAAAGAGCTCCAAATGCAGTACTTGGATGTGATCTCAAAAATGACAGAATGATCTCTGTTCGTTTCCAAGGCAAACCATGCAATATCATAGTAATCAAAGTCTATGCCCCAACCAGTAATGCTGAAGAAGCTTAACAGTTCTATGAAGACCTACAAGACCTTCCAGAACTAATACCCAAAATAGATGTCCTTTTCATTATAGGGGACTGGAATGCAAAAGTAGGAATTCAAGAGATACCTGGAGTAACAGGCAAATTTGGCCTTGGAGTACAAAATGAAGCAGGGCAAAGGCTAACAGAGTTTTGCCAAGAGAATGCACTGATCAAGGGAAACACCCTCTTCCAACAACACAACAGAAGACTCTATGCATGGACATCACCAGATGGTCAATACCAAAATCACACTGATTATATTGTTTATAGCCAAAGATGGAGAAGTTCTCTACAGTCTGTAAAAACAAGACCAGGTGTTGACTGTGGCTCAGATCATGAACTCTTTATTGCCAAATCAGGCTTAAATTGAAAGAAAAATAGGGAAAACCACTAGACCATCCAGGTACAACATAAATCAAATCTCTTACAATTATACAGTGGAAGTGACAAATAGATTCAAGGAATTAGGTCTGATAGAGTGCCAGAAGAACTATGGATGGAGGTTCATGACACCGTACAGGAGGCAGGGATCAAGATCATCCCCAAGGAAAAGAACTGCAAAAGGGCAAATGGTTCTCTGAGGAGGCCTTACAAACAGCTGTGAATAGAAGAGAAGCAAAAGACAAAGGAAAAAAGGAAAGATACAACCATCTGAATGCAGAGTTCCAAAGAATAGCAAAGAGAGATAAGAAAGATTTCCGCAGTGATCAATGCAAAAAAAAAAAAAAAAAAAAAAAGGAGGAAAAACAATAAAATGGAAAAGTCTAGAGATCTCTTCAAGAAAATTAGAGCTACTAAGCGAACATTTCATGCAAAGATGGGCACAATACAGGACAGAAATTGTGCGGACCTAACAGAAACAGATGATACTAAGAGGTGGCAAGAATACACAGAAGAACTATACATAAAATATCTTTATGACCCAGATAGCCATGAAGGTGTGATCACTCACCTAGAGCCAGACATCCTGGAATGCAAAGGTAACTGGGCCTTAGGAAGCATCACTACGAACAAAGCTAATGGAGGTGATGGAATTCCAGTTGAGCTATTTCAAATCCTAAAAGATGATGCTGTGAAAATGTTGCACTCAATATGCCAGCAAATTTGGAAAACTCAGCAGTGGCCACAGAACTGGAAAAGGTCAGTTTTCAATCCAATTGCAAAGAAAGGCAATGCCAAAGAATGCTCAAACTACTGCACAATTGCACTCATCTCACACTCTAGCAAAGCAGTGTTCAAAATTCTCCAAGCCAGGCTTCAACAGTATGTGAACCGCGAACTTCCAGATGTGCAGGCTGGTTTTAGAAAAGGCAGAGGAACCAGAGATCAAATTGCCAACATCTGCTGGATCATCGAAAAACCAAGAGAGTTTCAGAAAAACATTTATTTTTGCTTTACTGAATACACCAAAGCCTTTGACTGTGTGAATCACAACAAACTGTGGAAAATCCTTGAAGAGACGGGAATACCAGACCACCTGACCTGCCTCCTGAGAAATCTGTATGCAGGTCAAGAAGCAACAGTTAGAATTGGACATGGAGCAATAGACTGGTTCCAAATCAGGAAAGGAGTGCATCAAGGCTCAATGATGTCACCTTGCTTATTTTACTTCTATGCAGAGTATATAGTGTGAAATGCTGGGCTGGATGAAGCATAAGCTGGAATCAAGATTGCCTGGGGAAATATTAATAACCTCAGATATGCAGATGACACGACCCTTATGACAGGCTCTTGATGAAAGTGAAAGAGCCTGAAAAAGTTGGCTTAAAACTCAACATTCTGAAAACTAATATTAAAGCATCCAGCCCCATCACTTCATGGCAAATAAATGGGAAAACAATGGAAACAGTGAGAGACTTTATTTCTGAGGTTCCAAAATAACTGCAGATATTGACTGCAGCCATGAAATTAAAAGACACTTGCTCCTTGGAAGAAAAGCTATGACCAACCTAGACAGCATATTAAAAAGCAGAGACATTACGTTGCCAACAAAGGTCCATCTAGTCAAAGCTATGGTTTTTTCTAGTAGTCATGTATGGATGTGTGTTGGACTTTAAAGAAAGCTGAGTGCAGAAGAATTGATGCTTCTGAACTGTGGTGTTGGAGAAGACTCTTGAGAGTCCCTTGGACTGTAAGGAGATCCAACCAGTTCATCCTAAAGGAAATCAGTCCTGAGTATTCATTGGCAGGACTGATGTTGAAGCTGAAGCTCCAATACTTTAGCCACCTGATCCAAAGAACTGACTCACTGGAGAAGACCCTGATGCTGGGAAAGATTGAAGGTGGGAGGACAACTGGATGACAAATGTTGAGATGGTTGAATGGCATCCTCGCCTCAATGGACATGAGTTTGATTAAATTCTGGGAGTTGGTGATGGACAGGGAAGCCTGGTGTGCTACAGTCCATGTGGTCACAAATAGTCAGACACAACTGAGCACTGAACTCAACTGAACTGAATGTGCTTAATACTATAAATTTCCTTCTAAACACTGGTTGCTGAATTCCCAAGATTGAGAATTTGTATTTTCATTTTTAGTTTAAAATATTTTAAAATTCTTCTTGATTCCTTCTTTAAGCCATGTTATTTCAAACTGTATTGTTTAATCTCCAAATATTTGGGAGTTTTTCTAGATATCTCCGTGTTACTGATTTCTAGTGTAATCCCACTCTGGTCTGAGAACATACCCTGTATAACTTATTTTATTTTAAATCTGTTACGGTGTTATGACTGAGCATATGGTCTGTCATTAAGATTGTTACAGGGACTCTTGAGAAAAATGTTTATTCTGCTGGTGTTGGATAGGGTATTATTTTATAAATGTTAATTATATCAGGTTGATTCATAATGCTATTCAGTTCATCTATATCCTTACTGATTTTCTGATTGCTTGTTGTGTCAGTCATTGACAGATAGGTGATGAAAACTCTAACTATAATAGTGGATTTATCTATTTCTCTGTAAAGTTTTATCAGTTTTTATCATCTCATATTTTGATGTGGTTTTATTGAGGCACATATGTATATTGAGTCATTACATCTGCTGAGAATTGACCCTTTATCATTCTAGAAGCTTGTCTTAATCCCTATTTATTTTCCCTGATCTGAAGTCAGCTATATCTGAAATTAATAAAGCCATACTTATTTTCTTCTGATTAGTACTTCCAAGATATTTCTCTCTGTTCCTTTACTTTTAGTCTGAGTCTTTATACTGAAAGTGGATTGCTTCTAGACATTATAGAGTTGTTTTCTTTCAATATAATAATCTGTCTTTAAATTTGTATAGTTAGGCTATTCACATTTAAAATGTATTTTTATGTAGCTGGATTAATAACTACCATGTTTCTGTTTTGTGTTCATTGCATTTTTTTCTGTTTTTTGATTTTTGAAAAATTATTTATTTTCAACTGCTGTTGGTCTTCATTGCTTTGCATGGGCTTTCTCTAGTTTCAGCTAGCAGGGGCTACTCTTTGTTGCCGTGTGCAGACTTCTCATTGTGGCAGCTTCTCTTGTTTCAGAGCACAGGCTCCAAGGCATGCAAGCTTCAGTAGTTGGACACACAGGCTCAACAATTGTGGCACATGGGCTTAACTGCTCCACAGTAAGTGGAATCTTCCTGGAATTGAATCCGTGTCTCCTACACTGGCAGCTTATCCAGCTGTGCCACCAGCAAAGTCCTGCTGTTTTCTGATTTTTAACTCAACATTTTATATGACCCTACTGTCATTCCTGTTTTAGCATATCAATTCTTATCTTGAATTCATATCAACTCTCTATATTGTTTTCTTGCTAGCAATGGTTTAGAAGGGATGTCTGTCAGGTGTTTTTCCTTTTAGTTTTATTTATTTATTTATGTATTTATTTTACTTTACAAAATTGTATTGGTTTTGCCATATGTCAACATGAATCCGCCACAGGTATACACGTGTTCCCCATCCTGAACCCCTCTCCCTCCTCCCTGCCCGTACCATCCCTCTGGGTTGTCTCAGTGCACCAGCCCCAAGCATCTAGTATCATGCATCGAACCTGGACTGGCGATTCATTTCATATATGATATTATACATGTTTCAATGCCATTTCAACATTTTCTCTTTGTCTTTGGCTTTCTATAGTTTGAATATGATATGCCTAGGTTTGGGGGGTTATTTTTGGTGTTTACCCTGCTTATATTTTCTGAGCTTCCTAGTCTGTGTTTGGGTTTCTATTATTAATGTTAAAAAATCCTTATCATCATTTCTAATATTTTTTCTGCTCCTTCTCTCTTCTGTTATTCCAAATGCTTGTAGGTGGTTGTTCAGTCACTCAGTTGTGTCAGACTTTCTGTGACCCCATGGATTGCAACATGCCAAGCTTCCTTGTCCTTTACTATCTCCCAGAGTTTTATCAAAACTCATGTCCATTGAATTGATGATGCCATCCAACCATCTTATCCTCTGTCATCCCCTTCTCCAGGCTGCCTTCAGTCTCTCCCCACATCAGGTCTTTTCCAATGAGTCAGTTCTTTGCATCAGATGGCCAGATTGTTAGAGTTTCAGCTTCAGCATCAGTCCTTCCAATGAATATTCAGGACTGATTTCCTTTAGAATAGACTGGTTTGATCTCGTTGCTGTCCAAGGGGCCTTCAAGAGTCTTCTCCAGCACCACAGTTCAAAAGCATCAGTTCTTTGGTGTTCAGCCTTTTTTATGGTCCAACTCTCACATCTGTACATGACTACTGGAAAAACCATAGCTTTGACTACACAGACCTTTGTCAGCAATGTGATGTCTCTGCTTTTTAATATGCTGCCTAAGTTAGTCATAGCTTTTTTCCCAAGAAGCAAGTGTTTTGTTTTGTTTTGTTTTAATTTCATGGCTGCAGTCAACACCTGCAGTGATTTTGGAGCCCAAGAAAATAAAATCTGTCACTGTTTCCATTTTTCCCCCATCTATTTGCCATGAAGTGATGGGACTGGATCCATGACCTTAGTTGCAAGCCAGCTTTTTCACTCTCCTCTTTCACCTTCATCCAGAGGCTCTTTAGTTACACTTTTTTTGTAATTATACCACAGTTGTAAGAGGTTGTGTTCATTTAATTTTTTTCACCCTTCTTTACTTTGCATTTATTTTTGGAAAGTTTATAGTGACCTGTCTTCAAGTTCAGTTATTGTTTTCTCAGCTATACCAAATTTGTTCATAAACTCTTCTAAAGCAACTTTTATTTTTATTACAGTGGTTTGATTTTTTGCATTTTCTTGTGATTCTAGAGCTTCCCTCTGCTCACTTCACCCATACATTTTCACATGCTCTCTACTTTTCCATTAGCACTCTGAAGATATTAATCATAGTTATTTTAAAGTCCCTGACTCATAATACTAACATCTGTGTCATATCTGAATGTGGTCTGATGGTTTTGTCTTCAGAATTTTTCTCTTGCCTTTTATCATGCCTTATATTTTTTTGTTGTTGTTGAAGGCCAGAGAAAAATGTATCACGTGATAGAAACTGAGGTAAATAGTTAGTATAAGGTTTTATGTCAGTTTTTCTAGGATTAGGGCTGTATCAAACGTTCGCTGCAACTGTCAGTGCCAAAGGCTTCAATTCCTTTATTATCCTTGATTTTGCCTCCCTTGTTGTCTTTGGCTTCCCTAAGATGCCGTCCTCAGATAAAGCCTGTTTTTCAGTTCTTTGACCTATGAGGCACTAGGTCCTTATTGATGTGATAGAAGGGAATGGAGGGGAGGAAGCATTCTATATTATTGTGACTAGGTTTTTCGCCTTTCATGGGCTTTGCCCCTGGGCTATCACCTTTACAAGTTACAACTCTTAGATTTTTTTTTTTTTTCCCCTCTTCGGTGCTGCAGGAAAGCTAACAAAGGCTAGAAAGGAAAGAATCCCCTTCCTTAGGTGGCTAAGGCTCTTTTAAATCTTTCCCTTGATGCATTCCCCTTTATTACAAGACTTTTATGAATATTTCACAGTGGCTACTTTTCCTCTCCCATGTGAGAGCCAGGAGGGGATGATTCTTGGCTCTTCAAGGTAAGAACCTGGAATGGCTCCTGGAGGTAAAACTCAAGAAACCATTGGGAGTCTTCTTAAAAGTACAGCCTCTGAAATCTCTCACTTTCATGCTAGTTCACACCCAGCCTCTAGCAATTCATCAAAATTATTAAGTGTTCCCAGCAGTATATGACCCCAGTGACTTCTTTTTAAGGGAAAGAGATGGAGACTAACTCTACATTTGCCTTTTTCTCTGAATTTCAGGGTGGCAGTTTGCTCTGCCATATCAGTTCTCTGATAAGTCCAAGAAAAGTTATTGATTTCAGCTTTTTCTGGTTTCAAAAATGGGAACGACAACTTCCAAGCTTTTGCATGTCAGAGCTGAAATTGGAGGTTTGATCTCTTTTTATTTTTAAATCACTAGTGCTAGACTATTTTGCCTGCAAAAAGTCTCAATACGTCTGTAGTTAAATAGCCAAGTCTCTGTTTGTCTCATAAACAAGGATATCCATAGATGGGCTTGCCTCTTCTAACGCGAGAGAGGAAATTCATGTGCCAGGGGAAATTTTAGCCTTGGAGTCATTCTCAAGGTTCTGGAAACCCCCACACTTGAAAAACATTAAATTGATATCATCATTCTCCAAGTTTTTATTTTGCTGCTTTTAAAAGTAGTGAAATATATGCCACAATATGTCTCATTCTAAAGGTTGAAAAATTTTATGCTATGACTGTAATGACATCATTCTGCCTCCCACAGAAGGCTTTTGCTTGAAGAGTTCAGCAAGAGAACAAAATTAACAGGAAACGTCACTTTCACACACACAGATGGAAAAATGTTAACATCTCCTAAATTCTATGACAGGCTCCTTGATAAGAACATATATGTCACCGTAACATACCAACGATGTGCAAACACATCTTATGAGTAGGTGCTAAACTGAGGTCATTGCTAGAAGGTGGAAGTTTTGGCAGCACCAAGAACAAAAGATTGCTCCTAGGTGTAGTTTGAAGTTAAGAAATAAGAATCATGTGTAAGAAATGTTCCAGGCAGGATAAGACTTTTGGACGCTTTGATGACAATGTACGGAGGAGGCTTCCTAATACTTCTATTCAAATTTCATTTTGTAGATCACAAAGCAATCCTACTCCTTACTTAAAGATTTTGTAATATAAAATAAAATTTTGTCTCCTGATTAAATAATGTTGTGATTGTTCCAAAATGAAAAAGGAATATGTGACCCTTGTTCCCTGAGGCCTAACTTCATAAGAGTGAATTATGAAAATAGTACAGAAATATCTAGCAGATTCCTTTTGCTCAAATATTCTCTATGGACCCCTTAAGTAGTCCTCCTCTAAAATGTATGCCATGTTGCCAGTATACTGCACTAAGGAACAAAGAAAGGCATGTATGACCAATTCTATATCCAGGGAAAATATTAATGTGAGTTTTCTATATATAAGATAAAGGAAAGATTCTTTTCTTTGCCATAATCCTAAAAGAGTGTTATTACTGTATAATCCTAAGAAAGTTTTCTATGAATCTTCACAGTGCTATTAAGTGAGGGTATCTTTTTATATTTCTGGAAATAGAAGGCAAATTTGACTTACAAAATGTTATAATCAAAGAAAAGTAACATTCTTGATTGGGCCAAACTATTACCCTGATCCAATCCCTCTTCCCTTCCAGTCCTAGCATGCACACGTGTGTGCATGCGCATACATGCAGGCATGGACACACACACACACACAGAGAGATAAATACTCTTTTCTGGTATTCTACTCCATTAATTCTCTCCTTTCTATTGCCTTGGCAATGTATTCCTTTCTTCTGTCTCTTTCCTTCAGCCTAGCAAAATCTTTTCCTCAGTTCTACTTTATTTTCAAGATATTTGTACCTTCCTTTTGTATGTCTTTTGTTATAGCCTTCACATTTGAAACTGTGGACATTGTGTGACTTTTAGACAATCATCTACACATATGTAATGAGGAAAGTGATGAATGTTTTGATCACAGTGAAAGATATGTATGATGAAAATGAAACAGGAGAATGAAAATGTGGCTTAAAACTCAACATTCAGAAAACTAAGATCATGGCATCTGGTCCAATCACTTCATGGCAAATAGATGGGGAAACAACGGAAAGAGTGAGAAACCTCATATTGGGGTGTCTGAAATCATTGCAGATGGCGACTGTAGTGGCCCAAAGATGGCCATGAAATTAAAAGACTCTTGCTCCTTGGAAGGAAAGCTATGATTAACCTAAACAGCATATGCATATTAAAAAGCAGAAACATTACTTTGCCAACAAAGGTCCATCTGGTCAAAGCTATGGTTTTTCTAGTAGTCATGTATGGTTGTGAGAGTTGGACTATAAAGAAAGCTGAGCACCGAAAATTGATGTTTTTGAACTGTGGTGTTGGAGAAGACTCTTGAACGTCCCTTGGACTGCAAGGAGATCCAATTTATCCTAAAGGAAATCAGTCCTGAAAACTCATTGGCAGGACTGATGTTGAAGCTGAAACTCTAATACTTTGGCCACCTGATGTGAAGAACTGACTCACTAGAAAAGACCCTGATGCTGGGAAAAATTGAAGGTGGGAGGAGAAGGGGATGACAGAGGTTGAGATGGTTGGATAGCATCACTGAATTTATGGACAATGAGTCTGAGCAAGCTCCAGGGGCTGGTGATGAACAGGGAAGCCTGGCATGCTGCAGTCCATGGGGTCACAAAGAGTCAAACACAACTGAGAGATTGAACTGAACTGAACATACATATAAAATCCACAGAATGGTGGACAAATGTTCTTTACTTTTCCCATTTAGTAGGGTCTCCATCTCCCTCCAAGGAAAGCCCTAAGAAACTCTCTCTTCTGAGTTTCCTTCTTATCACCATGCTTCCTCAAGTTCTTCTACATCCAGGACCCTTCATCTTAAACTTTATCTCAAGCTCTCAATCTATTCCATCTGGTTTTCTCTGCATGGAAATTGTTTCTGTTGTGTGTATGTGTAGTTTTAATTCCTCTGAGTGTTTTTCAGTTTTTGGCTAGAGGATAAAAGAATATAGTTACCTAGAAGTACTCAATAACTCTCCCGAACTTGCTTCATTATGATAATCAGTAAGACTCAAATGTGTCTTCTTGGTCTCCGTCCTCCTCCTACTTATAACTCTGTAGTACTTGAGCCTTTCTATTAATACTTTGAGCTTTCCCAATGGCTCAGGAGGTAAAGAATCTTCCTGTCATGCAGGAGACACAGGATATGTGGGTTCAATTCTGGAGAAGGCAATGGCAACCCACTCCAGTATTCTTGGCCTGGAAAATCCCATGGACAGAGGAGTCTTGTGGGCTAATATTTTATCACTTTAACTGACCCCTGGAACAAAATTTCTATTGGTTTTCATCCTATAACTTTAAAAATTCCTTTTCAGTCACCTTCATGGGGCTTCTGAAAGAACAGGGAGTTATACCTAAATATAAGCATTGCTGAAGGTATGTTTTTGGCTTTTATCTCATTTTGCATTTTTTTTCAGGCCATGATATCTCTGATAATTCATCTGTAGGTAAATGACGTTCAAACTGGTACTGAGGAAGTGACATCCAAACTGGGTCTTGAAGAATGAGTGGAAATTTATTAGTTGGATGATGGGAGCAAAATCAGCTTAGAAAAATGGTACCGCATAGTTAAAAACAGAGAGAGAAATCAGTATGGCAAATTTCGGAGTACTGTCCACAGTGTACAAGAGTGTGAATTGTGCCCCCCGGTCCTTGTTAGAATATTAAGAAGAAGAGGGACCCGTGGAAGATGAGGCCACAGCAATAGTAAGATTATTCATAATAAGGAGTTTGCACTTTATTCATTGTATCAGTATATTCTGAAGTATTGATTTTTAGGACAAATGATTGCCCCCAAAATTGTTAGATATAAGTGCCCATAATCACATGAATTCAGGCTCATTAGGTTAATCACATTTAAACATATTTCTCTACTGGAAGGAGCACGTTATAGCCAGTTTATCCTGTGACTCTCTTAAGAATATACGATGTAGCATTTGTCATGGAACTCTTTGGAATTTTCTAGAGTATATATTAGGATATATTTTAAGTAGTGGAGGTCATAGAAGTATTCAACTTATATTTTTAAAGACGACTCAGGTAGCAGTACAGAAGATGGCTTGAAGATATAAATAGGATAAATATTGCTACAGATAGTCATCAAAGAAAGGAAACAAAGGATAAAGGAAGCAAGATGAGTATTGAGGATTTGATCTCAGTATAATCAGTGAGAAAATGATGTTCTGAATAAAGCAGTGTCACAGGCAATGACAATGGAGAGGAGTCAGATTTTTCAAGGGCTTTTTAAGAGGCAGACTCACCCTCCTTGTTCAGCTTCTTTAGGAGTGGACGCAATAGGATTTAGTTGATAGCAGACAGAGGGAGATGGGAGAGAGAAGAGTCCAGTATAGGAACTTGGATTCTGATACAGGAGCTGTGGGAAGAACTTGGGCAGGATATGGATATTCAATCCTGAATGAGGTGATGGCAGGAGGGGTAGGGCAGTTGCAAGGAGAGCACTATGAAGTGAGAAGCATGTGAAAGAGTGCGGGAGGAAAACCTCTACAATTTGCATGAAACTGCACATGCTTGAAAAGGAACACTTTTTCACATTGTGTAACTAAGTATAGTGAATAATTATCTCATGTGATATACTCTCAGTGATTATTACTAATTTATTTCAATAACATTTGTTTCCATGTAAATTTGATATCTCTAATTGCCATTGAAGCACAGACAAAACTCAGGTTATGGTACTAAAATGAAAAAAAAAAATCACCATTATTTCTTGTGTTCATCTCTTAAAATCTCATTTCTGTCAAGCAAACATATAAATAATTCTCCCATAAAAGAGGGTAAAGACCACATTGTTCTCTATTTCTTCCCTCATATTCCAGTCCTACCGTTCCATCTTTTAATATTGCTTGTATGTAGAAGATCTCAAAACATTCCTGAAAGACTCAAAAATAGAAGTGAACATACAAAAAACATATCACATTCTTGAGTGGTAAGGCTTAACACCATAACTGTGTCAACATAATTAAAACATCACTAGGTTTTATTTTTCCTAAGCTAAAGAGAGTTTAGCTGGAAAAAAAAATAATAACTTGGAAATAAGATAATGCTGAAAAAGAGAATAATGAAAACAATCTATCCCTAAAAGTTACTGGCACATATTACAAAGCTTCCATAATGAAACAGTATGGAATCTGTGCATGAAAAGATAAGCGACATAAGAGGAAATGTTTACAATGACTTTTAAAACACAAGAATTTGACTTCCCATCCTTGGAGTTATTCTTAGGTCCAAAAAATGAAACTTGAAAATAAACTGTACACTTCGAAGATTTGCATTGTAGGTAGCAGTACTGTGTTGCTAATATGAGACAGTTATTGCAACAAAGGAAAAGATAAATAAGGATTTATAAGATTATCATTATCATTAAGATCAAGGAGGTTGCACATAAGAAAAACAGGAAATAAATGTAGGATCAATACATTTAGGTAAAACCATATACTCCTTAATATGATTTGGAATTCACAATAAATAATATGAACTCACAATAGACTTTATCTTAAAAAAAAAAACACATTTCTTATCCTTGTGCTCTAGAAATGTGTAAAAACAATGACTAACTGTATAGTAGTGAGCACAGCTAGAATTCATTTGTGGTCTTGAAATTCCATTCCACAGCACAAGTGATAGAGTATCATTGGAGAATGGCTGATTCTGAGTGCTGAGTAGAAAACTTAGAAGATGATACTGGGACATCTTGTCATGTAAGCAAGGAAGCTTTCAAAGGCTACTAGGGTTGTATCAAAAAGATTCAGAAGTCAATTTAAAGAGGTTTCCTATGGGGCAAAAATACAACAATTTGATCAACAAGGAAAACTGCAATAGATTGAAATACATTAAATATATCTTAATGTATGAGTTCATGAAAATTCTTTTAAAATAAAGAAAATGATAACTTTGGAGCAGGCTAGAGAATTAATTCTTTTTTTTTTTTTTTTGAGAACTGGTACATAAAGAGCAATAGATATTTTTCCTGCATTTCCTATACAAACTATCAGTTCAGTTCAGTAGCTCAGTCGTGCCTGACTCTCTGAGAACCCATGGACTGCAGCACACCAGGCTTCCCTGTCCATCACCAACTCCTGAGGTCTTGTCCATTGACTCAATGATGCCATCCAACCATCTCATACTCTGTCGTTACTTTTCCTCCTACCTTCAGTCTTGCCCAGCATCAGGGTCTTCTCCAATAAGTTAGTTCTTCACATCAGTTGGCCAAAGTATTGCAGCTTCAGCTTCAGCATCAGTCCTTCCAATGAATATTCAGGACTGATTTCCTTTAGGATTGATGCTTGGATTTCCTTGCTGTCCAAGGGACTCTCAAGAGTCTTATCCAACACCACAGTTCAAAAGCATCAGTTCCTCAGTGCTCAGCCTTCTTTATGGTCCATTTCTCACATCCATTCATGACTACTGGAAAAACCATAGTTTTGACTATACAGATCTTTGTCAGCAAAGTAACGTCTCTACTTTTTAATATGCTGGCTAGGTTGGCCATGGCTTTTAAGGAACAAGTGTCTTTTAATTTCCTGGCTGCAGTTACCATCTGCAGTGATTTGGAGCCCAAGAAAATAAAGTCTACCATTGTTTCTATTTTTTCCCATCTATTTGCCATCAAGTGATGGGACTGGATGCCATGATCTCAGTTTTCCGAAAGATGGATTTTAAACCAGCTTTTTCACTCTCCTCTTTCACTTTCATCAAGCTTCATTAAAAGCTCTTTAATTTCTCTTTGCTTTCTTCCATAAGGGTGATGTCATCTGTAAATCTGAGGTTATTGATATTTCTCCCTGCAATCTTGATTCCAGCTTGTGCTTCATCCAGCCCGGCATTTCACATGATGTACTTTGCATGTAAGTTAAATAAGCAAGGTGACCATATAACACCTTGACATACTCCTTTCTCAATTTTGAACCAGTCCGTTGTTCCATGTCTGGTTCTAACTGTTGTTTCTTGACCTGCATACAGATTTCTCAGGAGGCAGGTCCTGCAGTCTCGTATTCCCATCTCTTTAAGAATATTCCAGTTTGTTGTGACCCACACAATCAAAGGCTTTAGCAGAATACATGTTTTCTGGAATTCTCTTACTTTTTCAATGATCCAATGGATGTTGGTAATTTGATATCTGGTTCCTCTGCCTTTTCTAAATCCAGCTTGAACATCTGGAAGTTCTTGGTTCACGTACTGTTGAAGCCTAGCTTGGAGAATTTTAAGTATTACTTTGCTAGCATGTGAGATGAGTGCAATTGTGCAGTAGTTTGAACATTCTTTGGCATTGCCTTTCTTTGGAATTGGAATGAAAATCGACCTTTTCCAGTCCGATGGCCACTACTGAGTTTCCAAATTTGCTGGCATATTGAGTGCAGCACTTTCACAGCATCATCTTTTAGGTTTTGAAGCAGCTCAACTGGAATTCCATCACCTCCACTAGCTTTGTTTCTAGTGATGCTTCCTAAGGCCCGCTTGACTTTGTATTCCAGGATGTCTGACTCTAGTTGAGTGATCATACCATTGTGGTTGTCTGGGTCATGAAGATCTTTTTTGTATAGTTCTTCTGTGTATTCTTGCCACCTCTTCTTAATATTTTCTGCTTCTGTTAAGTCCATTTCATTTCTGTCCTTTATTGTGCCCATCTTTGCATGAAATGTTCCCTTGGTATCTCTAATTTTCTTGAAGAGATCTCTATTCTATTTCCCATTCTATTGTTTTCCTCTGTTTCTTTGCACTGATCACTGAGGAAGGCTTTCTTATCTCTCCTTGCTATTCTTTGGAGCTCTGCAAAGATATATATATATCTTTCCTTTTTCCTTTGCCTTTCACTTCTTTTTTTTTCTCAGCTATTTATAAGTCTAGGTAATCAAATTATTGATGGGAAGATTCTATTTATAGTATTTCAATTAATCAAATGAATTGTTGAATTAGAATATCACTTTTTAATAGTTGCTATAATCCACCAAATATTATGTGCTCCGTGACAGAACACAGCACAACCTGGAGACAGTTCTGTCTCCTTCAAAAAAAAAATCTAAATCTGATGTATTTTTAAAATGTAACAACTATTTTCTGAGCAATATAGGAAATAGATACATTGTAAATAATATCATGAATATGTAATTAGCAAATACCATCTCTGCCCCTTTAATAAATAAATTTAAAGACACCTTAAAAATGGAAAATAAAACTAAAAATTAAAAATATTTAGCTAAGATGGCGTAGGACAGGGAGACCACTTTCTCCCTCACAAATTCATCAAAAGAACATTTCAACTCTGAGTAAATTCCACAAAACAACTTCTGAATGCTGGCAGAGGACATCAGGCACCCAGAAAAGCAGATCATTGTCTTCAAAAACAGGTAGGAAAAAATATAAAAGATGAAAAAGGAGACAAAGGAGGTAGGGAGGGAGCTCCATCCTGGGAAGGGAATCTTTAGAAGAGAGGTTTCCAAACACCAGGAAACACTAGCTGCCGAGTCTGTGGTGAGACTTGGAAGCACAGAGTACAACACAACAGGAAGGAAAAATAAATAAAAGCAACAGATTATGAGCCCAACAGTAACTCCCCAGCGGAGAAGCAGCACAGATGCCTGCATCCACTGCTAGTAAGTGGGGGCAGGGCAGGGAGGCACAGGAGGCACGGGCTGCAGTGCTTTGTAAGATTCGGGCAGAAGGCCCCATGCGTAACCAGAGCGAACTAACTTGGGCTAGCAAACCAGGCTGTGGGATAGCTACCATGCGAAAAGCTAAAACATAAGACACCACCAGGACCGCATACAGAACAAAGGACAGAACAGAAATAGCAGGCTGCAGACCATCCTTACGGCAGCCAGAGCCGTAAGGGCTGGAAGGGGGCAATCACAGCCCAAGAGAGACATTACCTACCAAAATGCAAGCAGGCTTCTTTGCTAACTAAGACTTCTGGGGATTCTGGACAGTCATCAGCCGCCAGAGAAGGGACGCCAGCGATACACCCAGAAATCTGAGCAGCAGAGATGGAAAAGGCAATAAGTCGCAGCGACTGCGCTCGCCAAACACCTGAGCTACTCACCTGGGAAGGGCACAAAATGCAGGCCCAACCGAATCTGCACCTCTGAGGGCTACCTGAGTGCCAAGCCTGAGCGGCTTAGACCAGGGAGGTGCATGGAGCCTAGGGCTGGCCTCAGAAGGTTCCCAGAGGAGCAATGTAGAGCCTGAGCGGTTTCCGCCCTGAGCAGGGGCAGGTCCAGCAGAGCTGAGACACTGCAAGCACACGCCAGTGTTACTCGTTTGCAGCATCCCTCCCTCCCCACAGCAGAACTGAACAAGTGAGCCTAAAAAAAAAGTGTTCACCACCGCCCCCCCCCCCGTGACAGGGCAGAAATCAGACGCTGAAGAGACCAGCAAACAGAAGTTAAACAGAGGGAACCGCCTTGGAAGTGACCCCACACTGCCCACAACACCAGAGAAAGAGCCAGATATATCTTTACTATTTTTACAATCATTCTTTTGTTGTTGTTGTTGATATTGTTGTGTGATTGTTTTTTCTTTTCTTTTTCCTCTTCTTTTTTCTTTACCCTTTTTAAAATTTTAAGTCCTCTATTTCTCCTTTAATTTTTATTTTTATAACCTACTATTACTTTTAAAAAAAAGAAAGACCCTATTTTTAAAGCAAATGCCATATATACTCTATTTGTGGTGGTGGTTGTTGTTTTTTAATAATTCTTGTGGCTTTTTTTTTTCTTTCTTCTCCTTCTTCTTCTTTGCTTCAATATTGTATTTTTGAAAATCCAACCTCTACTCTAGATTTTTAATCTTTGCTTTTTGGTATTTGTTGTCAATTTTGTACATTTAAAAACCCAATCTTCAGTACCCAATTTTACCTGAGAGCGAGATTACTGGCTTGACCATGCTCTTCCTTTGGACTCTCATTTTTCTCCACCAGGTTGTCGCTGTCTCTTCCCTCCCTCTTCTCTTCTCTACCCAACTCTGTGAATCTCTGTGTGTTCCAGACACACAGAACTGGTGTGAGAACTGGTGTGAGAACACTTAGGGAACTGGTTACTGGCTGGATCTGTCTCTCTCCCTTTCATTTCCTTCTTTTATCCTCCTGGCCACCTCTGTCTACTTCCTCCCTCTCCTCTTCCCTGTATAACTCCGTGAACATCTCTGAGTGGTCCAGACTGTGGAGCGCACATAAGGAAGTGATTACTGGCTAGTTTGCTCTTTCCTCTTTTGATCCCACCTCAGCTCATTCCAGTCACCTCTAACTACCCTCTCCCTCTTCTCTTCTCTATGTAACTTAATGAACCTCTCTGGGTGTCCCTCAATGTGGAGAAACTTTTCATCTTTAACCTAGATATTTTATCATTGGTTTTGTATAGATGGACAAGTCTTGAGGCTACTGTAAAAATAAAACTGAAAACCAGAAGCAGCAGGCTTAAATCCAAATCCTGAGAACATGAGAACTCCTGAATCCAGGGAACATTAATCAATAGGAGCTCATCAAATGCCTCCATACCTACACTGAAACCAAGCACCACCCAAGGGCCAACAAGTTCCAGAGCAAGACATACCACGCAAATTCTCCAGCAACACAGGAACACACCCCTGAGCTTCAATATACAGGCAGCTCAAAGTTACTCCAAAACCACTGACGTCTCATAACCCATTACTGGTCACTTCATTGTACTCCAGAGAGAAGAAATCCAGCTCCACCCACCAGAACTCCAACACAAGCCTCCCTAACCGAGAAACCTTGACAAGCCACTGATACAACCCCGCCCACAGTGAGGAAACTCCATAATAAAGAGAACTCCACAAATTCCCAGAATATAGAAAGGCCACCCCAAATGCAGCAATATAACCAAGATGAAGAGACAGAGGAATACCCAGCAGGTAAAGGAACAGGAGAAATGCCCACCAAACCAAACAAAGGAGAAAGAGATAGGGGATCTACCTGAGAAAGAATTCTGAACATTGCTAGTGAAAATGATCCAAAATCTTGAAATCAAAATGGAATCACAAATAAATAGCCTGGAGACAAGGATTGAGAAGATGCAAGAAAGGTATAACAATGACCTAGAAGAAATAAAAAAGAGTCAATATATAATGAATAATGCAATAAATGAGATCAGAAACACTCTGGAGGCAACAAATAGTAGAATAACAGAGGCAGAAGATAGGATTAGTGAAATAGAGGATAGAATGGTAGAAATAAATGAATCAGAGAGGAAACAAGAAAAACGAATTAAAAGAAATGAGGACAATCTCAGACCTCCAGGACAATATGAAACGCTCCAACATTCGAATTATAGGAGTCCCAGAAGAAGAAGACAAAAAGAAAGACCATGAGAAAATCCTTGAAGAGATAATAGTTGAAAACTTCCCTAAAATAGGGAAGGAAATAATCACCCAAGTCCAAGAAACCCAGAGAGTTCCAAATAGGATAAACCCTAGTTGAAACACCCCAAGATACATATTAATCAAGTTAACAAAGATCAAACACAAAGAACAAATACTAAAAGCAGCAAGGGAAAAACAACAAATAACACACAAGGGGATTCCCATAAGGATAACAGCTGATCTTTCAATAGAAACTCTTCAGACCAGGAGGGAATGCCAGGACATACTTAAAGTGATGAAAGAAAATAACCTACAGCCCAGATTACTGTACCCAGCAAGGATCTCATTCAAATATGGAGAAATCAAAAGCTTTACAGACAAGCAGAAGCTGAGAGAATTTAGCACCACCAAACCAGCTCTCCAACAAATGCTAAAGGATATTCTCTAGACAGGAAACACAAAAAGGACATATAAACCCGAATCCAAAACAGTAAAGTAAATGGCAGCGGGATCACACTTATCAATAATTACCTTAAACATAAATGGGTTGAATGCCCCAACCAAAAGGCAAAGACTGGCTGAATGGATATAAAAACAAGATCCCTATACATGCTGCCTACAAGAGACCCACCTCAAAACAAGGGACACATACAGACTGAAAGTGAAGGGCTTGAAAAAGATATTCCATGCAAATAGAGATCAAAAGAAAGCAGGAGTAGCAATACTCATATCCGATAAAATAGACTTTAAAACAAAGGCTGTGAAAAGAGACAAAGAAGGCCACTACATAATGATCAAAGGATCAATCCAAGAAGAAGATATAACAATTATAAATATATATGCACCCAACATAGGAGCACTGCAATATGTAAGACAAATACTAACAAGTATGAAAGGGGAAATTAACAGTAACACAATAATAGTGGGAGACTTTAATACCCCACTCACACCTATGGACAGATCAACTAAACAGAAAATTAACAAAGAAATGCAAACTTTAAATGATACAATAGACCAGTTAGACCTAATTGATATCTATAGGACATTTCACCTCAAAACAATGAATTTCACCTTTTTCTCAAGTGTGCATGGAAGCTTCTCCAGGATAGATCACATCCTGGGCCATAAATCTAACCTTGATAAATTCAAAAAAATCGAAATCATCCCAAAAATCTTTTCTGACCATAATGCATTAAGATTAGATCTCAATTACAGGAGAAAAACTATTAAAAATTCCAACATATGGAGGCTGAACAACATGCTGCTGAATAACCAACAAATCACAGAAGAAATCAAAAAGAAATCAAAATATGCATAGAAACAAATGAAAATGAAAACACAACAACCCAAAACCTGTGGGACATTATAAAAGCAGTGCTAAGAGGAAAGTTGATAGCAATACAGGCATACCTCAAGAAACAAGAAAAAAGTCAGATAAATAACCTAACTCTACACCTAAAGCAACTAGAAAAGGAAGAAATGGAGAACCCCAGAGTTAGTAGAAGGAAAGAAATCTTAAAAATTAGGGCTGAAATAAATGCAAAAGAAACAAAAGAGACCATAGCAAAAATCAACAAAGCCAAAAGCTGGTTCTTTGAAAGGATAAATAAAATTGACAAACCATTAGCCAGACTCATTAAGAAACAAAGAGACAAAAATCAAATCAATAAAATTAGAAATGAAAATGGAGAGATCACAACAGACAACACAGAAATACAAAGGATCATAAGAGACTACTATCAGCAATTATATGCCAATAAAATGGACAACGTGGAAGAAATGGACAAATTCTTAGAAAAGTACAACTTTCCAAAATGGAACCAGGAAGAAATAGAAAATCTTAACAGACTCATCACAAGCAGGGAAATTGAAACTGTAATCAGAAATCTTCCAGCAAACAAAAGCACAGGTCCAGACGGCTTCACAGCTGAATTCTACCAAAAATTTCGAGAAGAGCTAACACCTATCCTACTCAAACTCTTCCAGAAAATTGCAGAGGAAGATAAACTTCCAAACTCATTCTATGAGGCCACCATCACCCTAATACCAAAACCTGACAAAGATGCCACAAAAAAAGAAAACTACAGGCCAATATCACTGATGAACATAGATGCAAAAATCCTCAACAAAATTCTAGTAATCAGAATCCAGCAACACATTAAAAAGATCATACACCATGACCAAGTGGGCTTTATCCCAGGGATGCAAGGATTCTTCAATATCCACAAATCAATCAATGTAATTCACCACATTAACAAATTGAAAAATAAAAGCCATATGATTATCTCAATAGATGCAGAGAAGGACTTTGACAAAATCCAACATCCATTTATGATAAAAACTCTCCAGAAAGCAGAAATAGAAGAAACATACCTCAACATAATAAAAGCTATATATGACAAACCCACAGCAAACATTATCCTCAATGGCGAAAATTTGAAAGCATTTCCCCTAAAGTCAGGAACAACACAAGGGTGCCCACTTTCACCGCTACTATTCAACATAGTTCTGGAAGTTTTGGCCACAGCAATCGGAGGAGAAAAAGAAATAAAAGGAATCCAAATTGGAAAAGAAGTAAAACTCCCACTGTTTGCAGATGACATGATCCTCTACATTGAAAACCCTAAAGACTCCACCAGAAAATTACTAGAGCTAATCAATGAATATAGTAAAGTTGCAGGATATAAAATCAACACACAGAAATCCCTTGCATTCCTATACACTAATAATGAGAAAGTAGAAAAAGAAATTAAGGAAACAATTCCATTCACCATTGCAACGAAAAGAATAAAATACTTAGGAATATATCTACCTAAAGAAAATAAGGACCTATATATAGAAAACTATAAAACACTGGTGAAAGAAATCAAAGAGGACACTAATAGATGGAGAAATATACCATGTTCATGGATCAGAAAAATCAATATAGTGAAAATGAGTATACTACCCAAAGCAATCTACAGATTCAATGCAATCCCTATCAAGCTACCAGCGGTATTTTTCACAGAACTAGAACAAATAATTTCAAGATTTGTATGGAAATACAAAAACCTCGAATAGCCAAAGCAATCTTGAGAAAGAAGAATGGAACTGGAGGAATCAACTTACCTGACTTCAGGCTCTACTACAAAGTCATCAAGACAGTATGGTACTGGCACAAAGACAGAAATATAGATCAATGGAACAAAATAGAAAGCCCAGAGATAAATCCACACACCTATGGACACCTTATCTTTGACAAAGGAGGCAAGAATATACAATGGAGTAAAGACAATCTCTTTAACAAGTGGTGCTGGGAAAACTGGTCAACCACTTGTAAAAGAATGAAACTAGATCACTTTCTAACACCACACACAAAAATAAACTCAAAATGGA
Organism: Ovis aries; assembly: GCF_016772045.2. NCBI lineage: Eukaryota > Metazoa > Chordata > Mammalia > Artiodactyla > Bovidae > Ovis > Ovis aries. The sequence goes on from NC_056071.1 coordinate 37,559,688, forward strand.
TTAAAGATCTAAACATAAGACCAGAAACTATAAAACTCCTAGAGGAGAACATAGGCAAAACATTCTCCGACATAAATCACAGCAGGATCCTCTATGATCCACCTCCCAGAATTCTGGAAATAAAAGTGAAAATAAACAAATGGGATCTAATTAAAATTAAAAGCTTCTGCACAACAAAGGAAACTATAAGCAACGTGAAAAGACAGTCTTCTGAATGGGAGAAAATAATAGCAAATTAAGCAACTGACAAACAACTAATCTCAAAAATATACAAGCAACTTATGCAGCTCAATTCCAGAAAAATAAACGACCCAATCAAAAAATGGGCCAAAGAACTAAATAGACATTTCTCCAAAGAAGACATATGGATGGCTAACAAACACATGAAAAGATGCTCAACATCACTCATTATTAGAGAAATGCAAATCAAAACCACAATGAGGTACCATTTCACACCAGTCAGAATGGCTGCAATCCAAAAGTCTACAAGCAATAAATGCTGGAGAGGGTGTGGAGAAAAGGGAACCCTCTTACACTGTTGGTGAGAATGCAAACTAGTGCACCACTATGGAGAACAGTGTGGAGATTCCTTAAAAATTGCAAATAGAACTGCCATATGACCCAGCAATCCCACTGCTGGGCATACACACCAAGGAAACCAGAATTGAAAGAGACACATGTACCCCAATGTTCATCGCAGCACTGTTTATAATAGCCAGGACATGGAAACAACCTAGATGTCCATCAGCAGATGAATGGATAAGAAAGCTGTGGTACATATACACAATGGAGTATTACTCAGCCATTAAAAAGAATTCATTTGAATCAGTTCTGATGAGATGGATGAACCTGGAGCCGATTATACAGAGTGAAGTAAGCCAGAAAGAAAAACACCAATACAGTATACTAACACATATATATGGAATTTAGAAAGACGGTAATGATAACCCTGTATGTGAGACAGCAAAAGAGACACAGATCTATAGAACAGACTTTTGGACTCAGAGGGAGAGGGAAAGGGTGAGATGATTTGGGAGAATGGCACTGAAACATGTATACTATCACATAAGAAATGAATCGCCAGTCTATGTTTGATGCAGGATACAGGATGCTTGGGGCTGGTGCATGGGGATGATCCAGAGAGATGGTATGGGGTGGGAGGTGGGAGGGGTTTTCAGGATTGGGAACTCATGTACACCCGTGGAAGATTCATGTCAATGTATGGCAAAACCAATACAGTATTGTAAAGTAAAATAAAGTAAAAATAAAAATTTTTTAAAATAAAAATATTTAAGAAACATCATCAACCTATTACAATAAATGAAACTTATTTTAACAGTAATTCAAAGAAATGAATTACAAAAAAAGTTTAAAGTAAAAACTTAGAGAAATTTGAACACTGACTATGTGTTTGGGATTGTGAAGAACCAATTAATTTTTCAAATATGATAAAAAAAATTTTAGGTATTATGGCTATGTTTTCACACACTTTATACCAGTAGCTACTCTGCTTAAAATTTATGAAATTCCTTACTTTCCTCAAAAATAAGTGATCATATGTTTATTCAAAATAAAACTTAGCTTGACATAAAAGATAAACTTACAGTCTACTTCCTTTCCATTCAATTCTCTGACCATTTTATTTCTATGAACTTAATGCTTTAGTCTAAGCAGTCTACCTGTCCACTTGTCCGTGTGTGTTAGTCAGCCACGTCCAACTCTTTGTGACCCTCCTCTGTCCATGGAATTCTCCAAGCAAGAATGTTGGAGTGGGTAGCCGTTCCCTTCTCCAGGGGATCTTCCCGACCCAGGGATGGAACCCGGGTCTCTTGCATTATAGTCAGATTCTTTACTGTCTGTGCCACCAGGAAAGCCCACTTGTCTACTTTCCTTAAAAGAGATGTAGGATTTCACCTCCACCTTTACTCTTGCCATGCTCCCTCTTGAATAGTTACCCTTCCTCTATGTTTATCTTACCTATTCCTCAAATGACTATTCAAGTCGCATATCTTTTCCCAAAGAGTTTTCAACTATGGTCAAAGCTCACTCATTTGAACTTCAGTCTAGTCCATGTGTCCCAATAACTTAAATCCTACTAATCAAGATGGTTTAAAAGCTGGGGAACACGTGTATACCTGTGGTGATTCACGTTGATTTGTGGCAAAACGAATATGATATTGTAAAGTAATTAACCTCCAATTAAAATAAATAAATTTATATTTTTAAAAAAATCAGTCAAATAAATAAATAAATAAAAGATACAAACAAACAAAAATAAAAAAAAATCCTATTTCCAAAATTTCTCATTGGCTTTATATGACTCAAAGAATTACAAATATCATAGTATAGTTTTAGAGGTTTACAATCATGGCATTCAGTCCCATCACTTCATGGCAAATAGATGTGGAAACAATAGAAAGAGCGAAAGGCTTCATTTTCTTGGGCTCCAAAATCACTGAAGATGGTGACTGCAGCCATGAAATTAAAAGACACTCGCTCCTTAAAGCTATGACAAACCTAGACAGCATATTAGAAAACAGAGACATTACTTTTGTTGACAAAGGTCCATCTAGTAAAGCTGTGGTTTTTCCAGTAGCCATGTATGGATGTGAGAGTTGGACCATAAAGAAGGCTGAGCACTGAGGAACTGATGCTTTTGAACTGTGGTGTTGGAGAAGATTCTTGAGAGTCCCTTGGACAACAAGGAGATCAAACCAGTCCATCCTAAAGGAAATCAGTCTTGAATATTCATGGAAGGACCGGTGCTGAAGCTGAAGCTCCAATACTTTGGCTACCTGATGAAAAGAACTGATTCATTGGATAAGACCCCAATGCTGGGAAGGACTGAAGGCAGGAGAAAAAGGGGATGACAGAGTATCAGATGGTTGGATGGCATCACTGACTCAATGGACATGAATTTGAGCAAGCTCCATGAGTTGGTGATGGGCAGGGAAGCCTGGCATGCTGCAGTCCATGGGGTCTCAAAGAGTTGGACACGACTGAATGGCTGAACTGAACTGAATCAGAACAAACCTAAAATCCAGAACAAATTTCATTCTCATTATTTCCCTGTACATATACTCTGCTTCAATTAAAATAGTCTAATTTTAAATATCTTTGGAAGCTTTCCTGTTCTATTTCTATTAAACTTCCTTAGTTTAGAGCTTCATAATTTCTTGGATTGTTTCAATTCCTTTACTAAACAAAGACCTGGTCTCCAGGCATGCTCCCTTCCAGTTCATTCTTTCCCCAGCCATCACTGAAACCCAAGAAATATTTATCCTACTTAAAATTCTTCTATGACAATCTTAGCTATAAAGGCTAAATGTCTATTTAAAAAAAAAACTTTTAATTTTGTATCGGTGTATAGCAGATTAACAATGTTTTGATAGTTTCAAGTGAACAGCTAAGGGATTCAGCCATACATATTCATGTATCCATTCTCTCCCAAACTCCCCTCCCATCCGGGCTGCCACATGCCTTAACATGGTGTGCAAGACCCATTATGATATTCACTTTCATTACTTCAAATGTCTGCTATATGCTAAGGATTTACTGTAGAGGGGTAAAGAGTCTACACCTCTCCCCATGAGCTCGCTGTATAGTGAGGGGAAAGTGGCAAAAAACCAACACACATAAATACATGGTAAAGAACAACAGCTGTAACTGAAAAAAAATGCCATGGAAAGGAAATTTAGGGAGACATAATTTAGATTGATCAGAATGGCTGAAGTAACATTTATTCTTTACTTCAAGGAGAAAAAGTTATAGAAGATAAAGATTGAGGTGGCTTTGAAGCTAGAAAGAACAGTAAACTTACAGTACCATCTGTTTGTGTTCATTACCTGCTTGATATAATATTATCTTAGAATAATTGATAGTGGGAATGCTATTTAAACCATGATAACCCTTTGTATTGGGCTTCATTGGTGGCTCAGTGGTGAAGAATTTGCCTATAATAGAGGAAAGGTGGGTTCCATTGGTGGGTCAGGAAGATCCCCTGGATTAGGAAATGGCAATCCACTCCAGTAATCTTACCAGGAAAATCCCATGGAAGAGGAGCCTGGAGGGCCACAGTCCATAGGGTTGCAAAGAGTTGGGCGTGACCGATTATATACACAACACTTTGTATACACAGTAAATATTCTTCGATCTTGCCATGTGTTTTTTATGCTTATAAAAATTTTTCCATCAGAAGTTTAAATTTTTAGCAGCTTAATTTTGAATTTTCTGCTTTCAATACAAGATTATTATACAGTCAGATATGTCTTATATTTTTACTTTTTTAACATTTATTTAATCCACCTGATGTTATTTTTGACATGAGAGGGAGACTGTTGTCTAAGTGGTTAGCCATTTATTGAATAATAAAAGGATTAGCATTTATTGATTTACTATAAGCCAATGACGCTATCAGACGCTTTACGTTTATTATCTTTCTTATTTCTCATAACCCAACAAGGTAGGTAAGTGTTATATTCCCCTTCAGTTCAGTTCAGTTCAGTTCAGCCGCTCAGTTGTGTTTGACTCTTTGTGAGCCCATGAATTGCAGCATGCCAGGCCTCCCTCCCTGTCCATCACCAACTCCCGGAGTTCACTCAGACTCGCGTCCATCAAGTCCGTGATGCCATCCAGCCATCTCATCCTCGGTCGTCCCCTTCTCCTCCTGCCCCCAATCCCTCCCAGCATCAAAGTCTTCTCCAATGAGTCAACTCTTCGCATGAGGTGGCCAAAGTACCGGACTTTCAGCTTTAGCATCATTCCTTCCATCTTGTCATCTCTTCTTAATATCTTCTGCTTCTGTTAAGTCCATACCATTTATGTCCTTTATTGAGCCCATCTTTGTATGAAATGTTCCCTTGGTATCTCTAATTTTCTTAAAGAGATCTCTAGTCTTTCCCATTCTGTTGTTTTCCTCTATTTCTTTGCATTGATCACTGAAGAACACTTTCTTATCTCTTCTTGCTATTCTTTGAAACTCTGCATTCAGATGCTTATATCTTTCCTTTTCTCCTTTGTTTTTCACTTCTCTTCTTTTCACAGCTATTTGTAAGGTTTCCCCAGACAGCCATTTTGCTTTTTTGCATTTCTTTTCCATGGGGATGGTCTTGATCCCTGTCTCCTGTACAATGTCACGAACCTCATTCCATAGTTCATCAGGCACTCTATCTATCAGATCTAGGCCCTTAAATCTATTTCTCACTTCCACTGTATAATCGTAAGGGATTTGATTGAGGTCATACCTGAATGATCTAGCGGTTTTCCCTGTTTTCATCAATTAAAGTCTGAATTTCGTAATAATGAGTTCATGATCTGAGCCACAGTCAGCTCCTGGTCTTGTTTTTGTTGACTGTATAGAGCTTCTCCATCTTTGGCTGCAAAGAATATAATCAATCTGATTTCGATGTTGCCCATCTGGTGATGTCTATGTGTAGAGTCTTCTCTTGTGTTGTTGGAAGAGGGTGTTTGCTATGACCAGTGCATTTTCTTGGCAAAACTCTATTAGTCTTTGCCCTGCTTCATTCCGTATTCCAAGTTCAAATTTGCCTGTTACTCCAGCTGTTTCCTGACTTCCTACTTTTGCATTCCATTCCCCTATAATGAAAAGGACATCTTTTTTGGGTGTTAGTTCTAAAAGGTCTTGTAGGTCTAAGCCAAATGTTTCACTCTCCTCTTTTACCTTCATCAAGAGGCTTTTTAGTTCCTCTTCACTTTCTGCCATCAGGGCGCTGTCATCTGCATATCTGAGGTTATTGATATTTCTCCCGGCAATCTTGATTCCAGCTTGTGCTTCTTCCAGTCCAGCGTTTCTGATGATGTACTCTGCATATAAGTTAAATAAGCAGGGTGACAACATACAGCCTTGACGTACTCCTTTTCCTATTTGGAACCAATCTGTTATTCCATGTCCAGTTCTAACTGTTGCTTCCTGGCCTGCATACAGATTTCTCAAGAGGCAGGTTAGGTGTTCTGGTATTCCCATCTCTTTCAGAATTTTCCACAGTTTATTGTGATCCACACAGTCAAAGGCTTTGGCATAATCAATAAAGCAGAAATAGATGTTTTTCTGGAACTCTCTTGCTTTTTCCATGATCCAGCGGATGTTGGCAATTTGATCTCTGGTTCCTCTGCCTTTTCTAAAACCAGCTTGAACATCAGGAAGTTCATGGTTCACATATTGCTGAAGCCTGGCTTGGAGAATTTTGAGCATTACTTTACTAGCATGTGAGATGAGTGCAGTTGTGTGGTAGTTTGAGCATTCTTTGGCATTGCCTTTCTTTGGGATTGGAAGGAAAACTGACCTTTCCCAGTCTCTTGACCACTGCTGAGTTTTCCAAATTTGCTGGCATATTGAGTGCAGCACTTTTACAGCATCATCTTTTAGGATTTGAAATAGCTCAACTGGAATTCGATCACCTCCACTAGCTTTGTTTGTAGAGATGCTTTCTAAGGCCCACTTGACTTCACATTCCAGGATGTCTGGCTCTAGATGAGTGATCACACCATCGTGATTATCCGGGTCATGAAGATCCTTTTGTACAGTTCTTCTGTGTATTCTTGCCATCTCTTCTTAATATTTTCTGCAGGGAGCTGAAGAACAGTTAATTGATTTGTTCAAGGTAATACAGCTATTAAATATCGCTGGAATTAGAACCAACTGGTATGACCCAAGAATCCATTCTCTTCACATGTATATTGTTGTGACTCCCAGAGTTCTTCTCTTGCCCATAGATTTGAAGGGTTTCCTTTTTCATATAATAAATTTTTATTACAGGAATCAAAATATGTTACTACTTATGGTGTTTCTGGACTTCATTTACATATACACACATATATTTTGTGATAGTTTTGACATGAATAAAGGACTGGTAATTAGTTCTTTTCATTCCATGTTTCTATGCTTCTACTAGTTGATCAATTCATTTAATCAAATTATTTTTGCATACTAAAATGTGTTCAGTACTTTTACTCTCAAAATTATCTCTATTCAGGTTCTCTGCTATTTCTCTTATATTTTCTCACTTATTCCTATATCCAACTTGATTGCAGAATTTGAACTAATAATACTAAACTCCATACGTGGCTTTTGACTACTTTGGTTGTAAGAACATTCACGTAATGTAAGCAGAGTACATCATGAGAAACGCTGGGCTGAATGAAAAACAAGCTGGAATCAAGATTGCCAGGAGAAATATCAATAACCTCAGACATGCAGATGACACCACCCTTATGGCAGAAAGTGAAGAGGAACTAAAAAGCCTCTTAAGAAAGGTGAAAGAGGAAAGTGAAAAAATTGGCTTAAAGCTCAACATTCAGAAAACTAAAATCATGGCATCTCGTCCCATCACTTGGCAAATAAGGAAACTGGAAATAGTGGCTGACTTTATTTTGGGTGGCTCCAAAATCACTGCAGATGGTGATTGCAGCCATGAAATTAAAAGACACTCACTCCTTGGAAGGAAAGTTATGACTAACCTAGACACCATATTAAAAAGCAGAGACATTACTTTGCCAACAATGGTCCATCTAGTCAAGGCTATGGTTTTTCCAGTGGTCATGTATGGATATGAGAGTTGGACTATAACGAAAGCCGAGCACTGAAGAACTGATGCTTTTGAATTGTGGTGTTGGAGAAGACCCTTAAGAGTCCCTTGGACTGCAAGGAGATCCAAACCAGTCCATTCTAAAGGAGATCAGTCCTAGGTATTCATTGGAAGGTCTGATACTGAGGCTGAAACTCCAATACTTTAGCCACCTATGCGAAGAGCTGACTCATTGGAAAAGACCCTGATGCTGGAAAGATTGAAGGCAGGAGGAGAAGGGGACAACAGAGGATGAGATGGTTGGATGTCATCACCAACTCAATGGACATTAGTTTGGGTAGGCTCCAGGAGTTGGTGATGGACAGGGAGGCCTGATGTGCTGCAGTTCAAGGGGTCACAAGGAGTTGGACACGACTGAGCTACTGAACTGAAGAAGAGATTATTTTCTAATTGCTATCTACTGTTCTAATGTAGTATAGTCTCATGATATTAAAAAATTAATAAAACATTCTTCTTGTCTCAGTTCTTGCTATAAAAACATAAACATTACTTGCTTTCATAGTGTGTTACACATAGTTTAGCTATGTTTTGAAAGAATACTGTATCTGTTACATATTATGATCTCTTGAGATATTCTTTAAGAGGAACATCATACCAATGTTTCTTTATAGGATTATTGAATTTCCATTGGCTCCATTTTTCCTTCCATAGCAGAGCTGCTGTATTAATCATTGCCACATGCTCTATTAGAGGCTCCTTCAAATGACTTCTCTCAACTTAATATACTTACATTAGATGAAGCTGCCAGTGAGTTATTGGGACATATTCCCTGCTCTGTACATTGCAAACTAACACTGAATTGGCCACTTACAAAAACTGCATTAACTCTTTCTGGCCACCAGGGTGCCATTTAGGGCCCTCATGTAACATTTTCCTTAAACTAGGTCATCATGATGTCATTTAATCATTTTAGAGCACTGAAATAGATATTTATGAGATGGCCCCTAGTAGTCTGAAAGGATTAGTGTAGGTCTCCAAAGACTATGACCTGCTCTAAAGCCAAATGAGATGAACTTCTCTTGGTGTGTCAGTGATCTTTTCCACTCCTAGCCATTATTCTCAGAGAGAATGTGCAGCATTTAACGATGGAAAGGAAATCAGTTGAAATTCCAGTACCTAGTTCAATAAAAGGTATTCCCTGAAAAATTATTCTTTTCTCTTCATTCCATTCCTGTGTTTACTACATAGCCCTAGCCTAGTTCAGGGCTTATTAGCTGGTTGTCTATTCTTACCAGATACTCACCTAAGAGAAATTGTCACTAATGGTAGAATCACAGAGCTGGAAGCTACCTTTTGAAACTATCTGGTTAAAAATGGAGTCCTCCAAACAGAGCCCTTGTTAAATTACATTAGGAAATTATCCTTTTAAGGTTCTCCAATTTTTCTTTCACTGCTGCTACTGCTGCTGCTGCTGCTGCTGCTAAGTCGCATCAGTAGTGCCCCGACTCTATGCAATCCTAGAGACGGCAGCCCACCAGGCTCCACCTTCCCTGGGATTCTCCAGGCAAGAATACTGAAGTGGCTTGCCATTTCCTTCTCCAATACATGAAAGTGAAAAATGAAAGTGAAGTTGCTCAGTCGTGTCCAACTTCTAGCGACCCCATGGACTGCAGCCTACCAGGCTCCTCCGTTCATGGGATTCTCCAGGCAACAGTACTGGAGTGGGTTGCCATTGCCTTCTCCATTTCTTTCGCTAATAAGATACTATTCTATATTGAGATAAAAATTCCCTTTCTGGTCTTATTGAACATGTAAGGATTGGGGGAAAATATCATGTAGCTCTTCTCTATAGAAATTTCTCTACTAAGTAAAAACCTTTTGACCTAGTCATGTAAGATCTGTGAAATTGTCAGAATATAATATTGTTGTAGCCCTTAGCACAACCTACAGGAGATGTGTGGGAAACTGTTTATATTGTCACTTTTTGTGATACCCTAATGAGGTGAATGTTCTAGAAATTGGAGGAAAAAAATACATGAAAGAAAATGTTGCACTGCATTAGAATAAAATTAGCCTTTAAATTTTTTTCAAAAAAATTTTTTTTTCAAATTCCCATTTCCATATCTATTATCTGCCTATTTTTTACTGGTTCGAATTCCCAGACATGCATTTATTTATCAGTTCTGTGCAGAACTTTTATATAATGCAAGGAATGAAATTATACCTTGTGATGTCATGTTGCTGTATTTAACAGATATTTCAAATTGTAGTGATTCTCACATCACTGCTCAGAATTTCCATGAATCAGAAGCAAGAAGAAAAACACTACTTTAGAATAGAGAAGGCAAGATTTTCTACATTTTATGGGTGGAAAATCAGGTCTAATTTGATTTTTGTTCATAATTTTCCAGAACATTTTATTAGACTTCTATCTATAAAAACACAGTACTTACTGTTACATTTCCCATCTTCATCTGCAAGTAGGAGAGTGTCCTTTAGGCTTAAAGCTCCATTCAAAATGCCATGCTAACTATAAAAATGGGTTTGTTTGCACTTATATACTTAGCTCCCTATTCCGGCCATTGTGTGTTTTACACATCGCATACCCGAGATCTATATTCTGAGTGCTCAAGGCAGTCTTATGTGGGTTTGTCTCTAAGCCAGATTTATCTTCGTATTTCCCATTATAGCCTGAAAAAAACGTATTAAGGAAGCCTTTCTTTTTAGTCCCCGCTTGTGATTGCTAACATATCAAATTTATTCCTTCGTAATCCAGATCATTTTCCAGCAGCTTTGAGGGCTGCGTGTAGTAGTTTGTCAGAGAGCTCATAGTAACCTTACACTGACAGACCAAAAAGCCCTTCGACTGTCACTTTATGTCATTAACAATTTTCTAAAGCCATTACAGATGGGATGGACTGATTAGAACTGAGGAGGGAGGATCTTTTTCCCAGCCAGAAATATCCCTTGAGACTTTCACGCCGTGTGAAGTTTCTAGTGATTAATGGGAGAAAAATAAGGCCGCCTGCCCCACAGTTGCCAAAGACTTTATTTGGGAAAGAGCTTATTTATATTTGGTGAGCTCTCGGGATAACTCAACATTAACATGCTAACTTAAAATACAGATAGGGCAATAGATTTCAAATGATAGAATACATGTCAGCTTTAAGTCTTGAGGTTGGATTTTCTGTCCTTGTTTGAGGATAGCTGTTATAATTTAACGTCAGCGCTCTTCTAAGATGAAAGTGTTTATCTTCCCCTGGCCTTTTTCCCTCCTCTTCTGCTGTTTTATTTCTGTAAATGAAAGCTACAGCTGGAATATTGTCTTACTGCAAATCTCACACCAGCACTGTCAGTTGTGATGTGACACCAGAGATTCTTATCTGTAGGTTGGGTTGGAATTATTAAACATTCTCACATTGTGCAAAGTGTTGGGGATGAACAGCAGTGCAGTGAGGTGCATCCAACACTTCTGTCTTTCCCACCTGATCCTTGAAATATGACTCCTTTAAAGGGCTAATGTTCACTTTCTATAGCTTTATATAGAGAAGTGACAGTACTCAAGAAGTAACATGAACTGAAAATTACAGCAACTTCCCATCCTTTGGTCTTAATGCAAGCTTTCAAAAGCAATCTTAATGGTAGACCTCATTTGAAAAGAAAACCTTGAGCCATTTGTGATTAAGAACAATGAGATTTTTATGAAGAAAAATTGCTTGCAGCCTAAATATTAGAAAATATTTACATTTACTTTTTCACTTCTTTTTTCAAATAACCTTTCCTATGCCTGTGATACCACAGCAAAGCATTTTATCAAGTTAGATTGAGAACTGAGCCCCATGCTTTTTTTTATGAAAATTATTATTAAAACTGTGAAAACAGAAGTGCTCTTATGTTCTTACATGTACACACCATAATTATATATTATTTGCCATCTTGTTAATGCTTAACAAGATATGGAATTTTCATCTTCAAAGCAGTCCATAAATGTTAATCACTGTGACACTTTGGGAAGGCTGGAAAGAGTGCCTACAGCTTAAAGATAAGGAGACAGAAGGGAGATGAAGTGATTTGTTCAGGAGCACTCATTTGGCTGTGACACTCAAGGGTTCCTGGATTCCCAGCTTGGAGAGAACATTAAATCCATTTCTCAGAGCCTTGACTTCAAATAGACATTATGGCTCCTGGGTCACTTAAATGAAACACTCTGCTTCAAAGTTACACTTACACTTTCTTGAGAGAGATTTCCAAAAGTTGTACAGGACAAAGCAGAGCTGTGATGATACTTAGGCTACAAAAACTGTCCCAGGAAGTCTGAAATATGTGTCCTATGTTCTTTGTTTGTTTGCAGTAGGAATGACTAGCTAACGTGCTCTATTAAATAGGACTCTGGGGTTGTTGCTGTTGAGTAGCTAAGTTATGTCTGACACTTTAGGGACACCATGGACTGTAGCCTGCTGGACTTCTCTGTCCATGAGATTTTCCAGGCAAGGACAGTGGAGTGGGTTGCCATTTTCTTCTCCAGGGGATCTTCCCAACCCAGGGACTGTACCTGGATCTCCTACATTGGCAGGCAGATTCCCTACCACTGAGTCACCTGGGAAGCCCACTCTATAGTTATAAGACCCCAAAAGCAGCTGAATTAGTGTGATTGCAAGTGATCAAAACTATGGTTCCAGATAAAATATAGGCTATCCAGTTACACTTGAATATTACATAAACACTGAATATTGCAATATTTTTATTATATGATATTCCAATGTAACTGGGCATCCTGTATTTTTATTTGCTAAATTGATGACCCTAATCAAAACTCAATTTAAACATGCTTAGGCATGTAGGAGAATTACTGATTCAGAAAATCTAAGAAAGTTTACACATATAAAGGGGGAAAAAGGTCAAAGGTGCAGCTAGTCTAAGGATCAACTAGAAGCGACAACATGAACATTTGGAGTGTTTTCTCTTTATTGGGCATCATGTGTTGGCTGCAGAGTCACTGAAGACTTGCATTAGTGAGAAAAAACTGGCCTTCGCTGAGTTTTATTTACATTTGGAAAATGTGTCAGTCAGGAGAGAGTGGTCTAATGGTCTCCCTGCTTCCAGATTCAGAAATATGAGAGAACAAAACTTCACTGGGTCTAGACCTTTCCAGGTGCCAACCTCTGGAGTAGTCAATTACGATCATTGCATAGGTCACTACATATACAAATGTAATACCTTTCACAGAAACTATATAAGTAGAGTGAGACAAAGAAGCAGAGAAAAGGAATAAACTCTAAAAGAATGAGCATGCTGCTCCCAGTTGTAGTGGTTTTTTTGGCAGGAGCAAATAGTAAGCAAAAAACACAAATATACATTCCAAGTCAAATCAGTTCATACAAAACAGGGCTTTTATTAAAAAGATGCAATGTTATCCTTAAAGAACACATGGGAGGAAGGCTGTCTAGGCATTCTAGAAGACCTAGACAATCAACAAGAAGGCCATTAGGACACACTCTCCTTATCGCCCGTTTCTCTCTTTTTTCCTTTCTATTTTAATAGTTTAATCTCTGCAGACTGTCTGAGTATGTCTGATCCAAGTAGTCACAGATACATAGCAGTGCACAGTACACAGATGCTGGAGGAACACGTCATAGATGGCAAGGCTAGGAACAGGGGGACATTTGAGAAAGTTTAAGGAGTGGAGTACAATTTTCTGAGAAAGGATATCTATTACATTCTGATATTTTGAAATAAAGTGTTACTACTTGTTTTATATCTAGGCCCCAGGGGAAAGTATATATTTTCATCCCCTTTCATTTCCTTTCCTAAATTAACTGTACCCTTGGGATAACCATTCTCAGGGAAAACATGTAACTTAGTCATATTGATCCACAGCACTACAATGATCCCTAGATCACTACAGAATACACTCTGAATGGTCCCATTCTATGAATTCCATAAACAGGGATTCCCTACACTTACTAATAAAATAGCTATTTGTTTTATGCTAATTGCCTAAAGGTTTTATCCTAAAAAGAACAGTCTAACTAAGATGCATTTGTCATGTACACTTAGACTGATGACTTTGTAGCATGAACAGCTTGTCTCTTTGACTTAATACTGACAAACATTCAATTTGAAATTTGAAGAGGTAATGGTGGTAGTTACAAGGAAATGAAAAGCTTCAAAGCTTCACATTTTCTTGGCATGACCTCTACAACAGCATCTGTTCTTGCCTTTTTTTTTTTTAAAAATTCTTGAGTAATACTAGGAAGTTGCTAGACCAGATGAACTTCCTATGACCTATTTGGTAGACCCAAACAATTAGCAAATGGTTATTCAATCACTCCTAAGAGTAGATTTATGCTAGACAAGTAGACTATCATGGCCTTTTGATTTATTTTATATAACGTTCCATGTACACTTTTTCTTACATTGCCTGGCACATAGTCAGAGGTGACATGGGCTGAATGATGGCTTTGCATAGGATATAGAGATGACATGTGATTGTTTTGCATTGTCTCCAATTCTATTCACTAGACAGTCTTCACCTCTGGACTTAAAAGGGCTGACCCTGCAGACTACATTTTCCTGATTGTTAAGAATGGTCAATAGCAATGATTGTTGTTTTTGTTAAATCACTCAGTCATGTCCTACTCTTTGTGACCCCATGGACTGCAGCACACCATGCTTCCCTGTCCTTCACTATCTCTTGGAGTTTGCTCAAACTCATGTCTTTTGAGCCCATGATGCCATCCAACCATCTCATCCTCTGTTGCACCCCTCTCCTCCTGCCCTCAAAATCTTTTTAAGCATCAGGGTATTTTCTAATGAGTCAGCTCATCACATCAGGTGGCCAAAGTACTGGAGCCTCAGTTTCAGCAACAGTCATTCCAATAAATATTCAGGGTTGATTTCCTTTAGGATTGACTGGTTTGATCACCCTGCTGTCCAAGGAACTCTCAAGAGTCTTCTCCAGCACCACAGTTAGAACGCATCAATTATTCAGTGCTCAGGCTTCTTTATAGTCCAATTCTCACATCCAAACATGGCTACTGGAAAAACCATATGTTTAACAAATGGACTTTTGCTGGCAAAGTGTTGTCTCTGCTTTTTAATATGCTCTCTAGGTTTGTCATAGCTTTTCTTCCAAGGAGAAAGCATCTTTTAATTTCATGGCTGTAGTCACCATCTCCAGTGATTTTACATCCAAGAAAATAAAGTCTGTCACTATTTCTATTTTTTTCCTATTTATTTACCGTGAAATGATGGGGCCAGATGCCATGATCTTAGTTTTTTGAATGTTAAGTTTTAAGCCAGCTTTTTTACTCTCCCCTTTCATGTTCATCAATAGATTTCTTTAGTTCCTCTTCACTTTCTTCCATTAGGATGGTGTTATCTGCATATCTGAAGTTATTGATATTTCTCCTGGCAATTATGATTCCAGGTCAAGCTTCATCCAGCCTGGCATTTCACATGATGTACTCTGTAGAAGTTAAACAAGCAGATTGACAATATACAGCCTTGACATAATCCTTTCCCAATTTTGAACCAGTCCATTGCTCCGTGTCTGGTTCTAATTGTTGCTTCTTGACCTGCATAGAGGTTTCTCAAGAGGCAGGTAAGGTGGTCTGGGATTCCCACCTCTTCAAGAATTTTTCAGGTTGTTATGATTCACACAGTCAAAAGCTTTAGCGTGGTCAGTGAAGCAGAAGTAGATATTTTTCTGGAATTCTCTTGCTTTTTTATGATCCAACAGATGTTAGCAATTTGATCTCTGGTTCCTCTGCCTTTTTTAAAAATCTAGTTTGTACATCTGAAGTTCTTGATTTATGTACTACTGAAGTTTAGCTTGAAGTATTTTGGCCTTTAACTTGCTACCATGCGAAATGATTGCCATTGTATGGTAGTTTGACATGCTTTCTCATTGCCTGTCTTTGAGATTGGAAGGAAAACTGATCATTTCACAAACTCACAGCTGAGTTTTCCAAACTTGCTGGCATACTAAGTACAGCACTTTAACAGCATCATCTTTTAGGATTCGATATAGCTCAGCTAGAATTCTGCACCCCACTCCAGTACTCTTGCCTGGAAAATCCCATGGATGGAGGAGCCTGGTGGGCTACAGTCCATGGGGTTGCTAAGAGTTGGACACGACTTTCACTTTTCACTTTCATGCACTGGAGAAGGAAATGGCAACCCACTCCAATGTTCTTGCCCAGAGAATCCCAGGGATGGGGGAGCCTGGTAGGCTGCCATCTATGGGGTCTCACAGAGTCGGACACGACTGAAGTGACCTAGCAGCAGCAGCAGCAGCAGCTGAAATTTTATCACTCCACTAGCTTTGTTCATAGTAATGCTTCCTAAAGGCTCACTTGACTTTACAATCCAGGATTTCTGGCTCTAGTGAGTGATCACACTTTTGTGGTTATCTGGGTCATTAAGACCTTTTTTGTATAGTTCTTCTGTGTATTCTTGCCATCTCTTTTCAATATATTCTATTAAGTCCATATCATTGATTATTTTTTAGGACCCTACCACTTCTGTCCTTTCTTGTGCCCATCTTTGCATGAAATGTTCCCTTGGTATCTCTGATTTTCTTGAAGAGATCTCTAGTCTTTCCCATTCTATTGTTTTCCTCTATTTCTTTACCTTGTTCACCTAGAAACGCTTTCTTATTTCTCCTTGCTATTCTTTGGAACTCAGCATTCAGATGGATATATCTTTCCTTCTTTCCCTGGCTTTTCCTTTCTCTTCTTTTCTCAGCTATTTGTTAGGCCTCAGACAATCATTTTGCCTTTTTGCACTTCTTTTTCTTGGGGATGGTTTTGATCACCGCCTCCTGTACAATGTTATGAACCTCCACCCATAGTTCTTCAGGTATTCTGTCTATTAGATCTGATCCCTTGAATCTATTGGTCAGAAATGTTAGGTGAGTCTTATGAGTGGGGTTGTTCTTTCAGAGATGTATACAAGATTGAGAAGAATGGAAGATGGAATCCTGAGGTAACTGTGTATAAGGCATATATAATGACGAAGAGAAGCCCATAAAAGAGATGGAGGTTTAGTCTTTAAGTGACAAAAATTGGTTTAGTCTTTAAGTGACAAAAATCTAAGCGAAAATGGCATGAGAGAGTCATAGAAGTGATAGAAAAAGGAAATATCAAGGAGAAATGGACCGAAAGCATCAAATTGTATAAAGGGGATCCTGGAATGCATATCCTGAATTAGGTTAGAAGTTAGCAGTGACATTACGGAGGGCCGTTTCAGTGAAGTGGTGGGGAAAGAAACCAGAACAGGAAGTTAAAGAGATAGGAAGTAGAAAAGTTTACAAAATGGGTATCAACTACCCTTCTAAAAAGCTTGGCTCTAGCCATGCTAAGTATGAGCAGTGATACTGCATATTTTATTATGAGTTTAAAATTCTCTAAGCCTAAGAATAATTTGAAATGAAAAGTCACCAATGACCTGATTAAGACCACATGATTATTCCTGAGAATTCAAAAGGCAATTACTACTCCTCAGTTTTTCTTTTCTTTTGGGAGCAGTACTACTTAATTCTTAACCATTTCCAAAGCACCTACCTGAAAGTCAATCCAATAAAGTGAAGAAAAGAGAGGCATTGTACATATGAAATTTTACCCTTTCCCATAAGCCATTTGCTGAGATTTGTAAAAATGTCCCCATATTCCCAGGAGTTGAAGATATAATGTTGGTAGTCTTTGTTTAGGTGATGTGGATTATAGTAAAATGTTCTGTCATGCTTTCTTAATAAAGATGTTGTATAGTACCAAAATGATGGAAAATTATAGGCAGAAGTCTACATTATTCTGTCTTTTGTTTTAGAATCTTCAGCCTTCCCCCCCTAGTCTGTTTTATACTTCTCTGAAGTACCTATGGTTTCTCTAAACCCACTTTGTCTGGGGTTGTGCTGGCAAAGGAAGATCTGAGAAACTCATTTGCACCAACAAATGATGGCAAAAGCCACCTACCTGTCACCTCTCCCTAGACTGCCTATCTGAGAGCTACAATCCAGGAATGAACTTCAAATTAAAGAATTTTAGTTGTGTAGGAGGAGCTAGGCATGATCCTGTCAGAATATCACAGATAGGACTTATTCTACCTAAATATATAGCCAATATTTATAGCTCAGTTGGTAAAGAATCTGCCTGCAATGCAGGAGATCCTGGTTCAATTCCAGGAAGATCTGCTGGAGAAGGGATTGGCTACCCACTCCAGCATCCTTGGGCTCCCCTTGTGACTCAGCTGGTAAAGAATCCACCTGCAGTGTGGGAGACCTGGATTCAATCCTTTGGTTGGGAAGATCCTCTGGAGAAGGGAAAGGCTACCCACTCCAGTATTCTGACCTGGAGAATTCCATGGGGTCGCAAAGAGCTGGACAGGAATGAGCAACTTTCACTTTTCACTACATAATGTTTCCAGTTAAAAGAGCAGATACTCTCAGGAAATAGTTATCTGTGATAGAAGGGACAAGTTATTTTTCATTGATATTTTAGAACTATTTGCCAGTGAGGTAAACCTTAGATTTTCATTTACACATACGTGACTACATAATTCCAGATTTCAAATGAGTTTGTGGAGCAGGCTGAACTTTTAACAACATCATGATTCTATGGCTATTGTTTATAAAAATGTTAGAGGATGTCAACAAATGAACAGATAAAGAAGATATGGTATATATACACACACACACAATGGAATACTACTCAGCCATAAAAAATTAAATAATGCTATCTTCAGCAATGTGGATAGACTTCAAGATTATCACACTAAGTGAAATAAGTCAAAAGATAGATAAATATCATATGATCTTACTTATATCTAGAATCAAAAATATGACAGTGAACTTATCTATGAAACAAACAGACTCATAGACAACAGACATGGTTGCTAGGGGAGGGAGTGTAGGGAAAGGGAGGGACTGAAAGTTTGAGATTAACAGATGCAAACTAGTATATATAGAATGAATAAACAGGTGCTACCGTATAGCACAGGGAACTATATTCAACATCCTGTGATAAACAATAATGGAAAAGAATATGAAAAAGAATGTGTATATATATATATATATATATATCTGAATCAATTTGCTGTAGAGCAGAAATTAATGCAACATTATAAATCAACTATACTTCAATAATTTTTTTAAATATGAGAAGGTTTCAAAGAAAATGGTAGAAATTGATAAATCAAGGCTTTTGAATATTGATCAGGCTGTAGCATCTAATTAACATTTTCAAGGCTACCACTTCATTTGGATAAATGGCAGGCCTTGACTGGCAGCCACAAGACAGCTGTTGAAAATGATTACCTTTGTAATCATTTGTCTGACAAATTTACCTTTGTCAGACAGAGACTTTCAGCAATAGTGTTCTCTTGGCTTATTAAAGTTAAGCACCACTTATAATGGATACTTCACTTTGCTTCTATCATATAGCATGTTGGTTGTTCTGTTCTTAGAGCAGACATCTGTGGAGGTGTCCTCTCCCACTGTGTAGGTACTCAAATTCTCAAGCTTCTAGCTATAAAAGTTACACACAATACAGTGTGAATTTTTATAAGCTGGTATCCATCATTACTTAATATTCCAAAGACTTATACTTCCCAATCTTTTATTTTGACTCATGTATGTATGCACTGAAAAAGCTTTCTGTGTTTCAATGTGTTAAAAATATAATCACTGAAAAACAAGTTATATAAATTTAAAACAACTAGCCTCAGCTTTTAAAAATCACAAAGAATTTATGAAATGCATAAGCCATAGGAAGATATTTTCAAATAATGACAGGTTTGATTATAATTTTATCAATACTGATGTAAAAGGTAACTCAGAAAGTTTTATTGATAAAGTTTGATATTGCATTATTCCAAAAGTAAATTATCTTTTTTAAAACTTATTTTATATTGGAGTAACAATGTTAGGTTGGAGAAGGCAATGGCACCCCACTCCAGTACTCTTGCCTGGAAAATCCCATGGACGGAGGAGCCTGGAAGGCTGCAGTCCATGGGGTCGCTGAGGGTCGGACACGACTGAGAGACTTCACTTCCAATATTCACTTTCATGCATTGGAGAAGGAAATGGCAAGCCACTCCAGTGTTCTTGCCTGGAGAATCCCAGGGATGGGGGAGCCTGGTGGGCTGCCATCTGTGGGGTCACACAGAGTCGGACACGACTGAAGCGACTTAGCAGTAGCAACAATGTTAGGTTAGTTTCAGGTTACAGCAAAGCGACTCAGTTATACACACACAAGTATCTATTCTATTTCAAATTCTTTTCCCATTTAGTTTATTAAAGAATATTGACCAGAGTTCTCTCTACTATATAGTAGGTCCTTGTTGGTTATCTATTTGTTGTGGTGGTTGTTGTTTTTGACCATGTCATGTAGCTTGTGGCATCTTCCTGACCAGGGATTGAACCCAGGCCAATGCAGTGAAAGCATCGAGTCCTAGCCACTGGGCTGCCAGGGAATTCCCATCTATTTATTTTAAATACAGGAATGTGTACGTGGCAACCCCAAATAGAGTACTGAGTAGAGTCTGGTTTTGGTATCAGGATGATGGTGGCTTCATTGAGTAAGTTTGGGAGTGTTCTTTCCTCTGTAATTTTTTCGAATAGTTTCAGAGGGACAGGTGTTAACTTTTCTCTAAATATTTGATAGAATTTACCTGTGAAGCCATCTGGCCCTAGATTTTTGTTTGTTGCATTTTTTTTTTTTTTTTTTTAGTGAATAATGTTGCAAGTGTTTAATCACAGTTTCAATTTCAGTTCTTGTGATTGGACTGTTCATATTTTCATTTCCTCCTGGGTTACTCTACAGAGATTGTACCTGTCTAAGAATGTGTACATTCTTCTAGGTTATCCATTTTATTGGTATATAATTGCTTGCAGTGGTCTTATATGATCCTTTGTATTTCTGGCATGTCCACCGTAACTTCCCCCTTTCACTTCTAATTTTATTTATTTCAGCCCTCTCCTTTTTTTTTTTTTTTTTTTTTTTGATGAGTCTGGCTAAAGGTTTGTCAATTTTGTTTATCTTTTCAAATAATCAGCTTTTAATTTCATTGATGTTTTCTATTGTTTTGTCTCTATTTCTTTTATTTATGCGTTGATCTTTATGATTTCTTTCCTTCTGCTATCTTTGGGTTTTGTTTGTTCTTCCTCTAGTTGCTTTAGGTGTAAGTTTAGATTTTTCTTATTTTCAGATGTAAGACTGTATTGCTGTAAACTTCTCATTTAAAACTGCTTTTGCTACATCCCATAAGTTTTGGATCACTGTGCTTTCATTTTCATTTGTCCCTAGGTATATTTTATTTCTTTTATTTCTTCCACAATTCATTGGTTGCTTAGTAATACATTGTTTTATCTCCATATGTTTGTGGGTTTTAGTTTTTTTCTTGTAGTTGATTTCTAGTCTCCTAGAGTTGTGGTAGGAAAAGACGCTTGATATGGCTTCAGTTTTGTTAAATTTACTGAGGCTTGCTTTGTGACCCAGCATATGATCAGTTCTGGGGAATGAGCCATGTGCACTTGAGAAGAATGTGTAGTCTAGTTTTGGATGGAACTCTCTAAATATCAATTAAGTCCATCTGGCCTATTGTGTCGTTTAAGGTCTGTATTTTCTTATTTTCTAAATGGATAATCTGTTAATTGATGAAAGTGGGATGTTAAAGTTCCCCATTATTATTTCTGTTACTATCAACTGCTGTTTTTAATGGCTGTTAGTATTTACCTTATATATTGAGGTTTTCCTATGTTGGGTGTGTGCTAAGTTGCTTCGACTCTTTGTGACCCTATGGGCTGTAGCCTGATGGGCTCCTCTGTCCATGGGATTCTCTGGGCAAGAATTCTAGAGTGGGCTGCCATGCCCTCATCCAGGGGATCTTCTTGACCCAGAGATCAAAACTACATCTTTTATGTCTCCTGCATTGGCAGGCAGGTTTTTTGGTTTTTTTTTTTTTTATTTGTTTGTTTTTACCACTAGCACCATCTGGCAAGCCTATATTGGGTACATATATATTTAGAATTATTTTATCCTTTTGGATTGATCCCTTAATCATTATGTAGTGTCCTTCTTTGTCTCTCTCAACAGTCTTTATTTTAAAGTCAATTTTGTCTGATATGACTATTGCTACTCCAGCTTTCTTTTGATTTCCATTTGTATAGAATACTTTTATCCATCTCCTCACTTTCAGTATGTGTGTATACTGCCATAAAAACAACAGCTCTGAAGTGTGTCCCCCAAGCATATAAATGGGTCTTATTTTTGTATTCATTCAATCAATCTGTATCTTTTGGTGGAGCATTTAATCCATTTATGTTAAAGGCAATTATCAATATGGTACATCCTTACTGCCATTTTGTTGATTGTTTTGGATTTGTTTTTGTTGGTCTTTTTCCTTTTTTCTCTCTTTTATTTCCTTCTCCTATGATTTGATGGCCAATTTTTGTGTTGTGTTTCCATTCCTTTTTCTTTTCTGTGTATCTATTGCACTTTTTCTTTCCATTTTTTTTCCCCCAACCAAGGCTTTATCAGGGCTCCTGCTGGGGGTAGTGAGAATAACCAACAGGTTCCCTTGCTTACTCCCCAGCCAGCTTGTTCCTTATATGGAAAGAGGGTAAGTGGTGTCCAGGGTTTGGGCCACAGGAATGGCTTAGGTGTTTTGCTCACCCCTTAGGTGGTGTTGTATGCAGGGGTTCTTCAGAAATCGCGGTTACATTTCTTGGTATCTTTGTGCTTTTCTGGCCCAGAATTTCCCCTAGTGCATGCAGTTTATTTTTTCTTATACAGTTTCTCTGTATTTTGATGCTCTAGGACAGGTGTGTTCAGGTCCTAGCACTGCAGCACTACAGCAAAGGGTCCCAGATCCCAGGCCTATCTCATTCCACATGAAAGACTCTATACCCTTATTCTCAAGGGTAAGGGGCCAAAGGGCTCTTCTTCTGAAACTTCTTCCTCCTGGACAGGGACCACAGACCCTGGCCTACCCTAGAGGTGCAGAAGTCCCACACTGACTGTTCCAAGGACCTATGGGGAACTGAGACACTTTCCACTGGAATGAGCTGAATTCCTTGAGCCATTGTAAGATTTACTTCAAACTGTTAGAGCCTAAAAGGCACAAACAATTAAATGGTTAAAGTAAAGGCTAAAAAGAAGAACAATAGCCATTAAAGGGCCTAGAAATGTCAGGAACCAGGTTAACATTGGGCTTCCTTAACTATTGATCAGACAAGGGAGGCAATATTGCCCCTGCCAAAATTATGAAGCCACTCTGCCTGGTCGTATATTTCCTTGATATGAACTTTCACATGTCCTGTTGCATTGCTCCAAGTGCAACAGCAAGTATTAGTTCTCACACAAACTCTACCTTGTTCTGCCAGAAAATAATCAAGGGCCAGATGACAGTCAACAACCACATCAGCCAAGAAAACAAGAGAGGTCTCAAGTCCCATCAAGGCTTCAAGTAGGAGCCAAACCACTATATCATTTTACTTATCTGTTGATAATGCCTATCTTTTGAGTAGGTATCTCAGACCTTCCATTGGCTCACAGGCGTATCATTCTTCTTTTTTGACCTGCAGGGTTTCTGGAGGTAAAATTTTTCATCTGGACAAATATATATAACCAGATATCCTTTGCAGTTTGACAGCAGTGGGGGTGGTTACTTTATAGGGGCCCTTCCATTTTGGCAATAGTTGGTCTTGGGGGGACCCCGCTTTCTAGGTTTTAAGAAGAACTTGGTCCCCAGGGTTTGTGAAAGAACTGCTCGTCCCTCTGTATTTTTAGTGGGAGTTGGCAGTGTCTTGTGTGCACAGTCCTGGACTGCCTTCTGAACTTGTTCTAGTTCACGTCCTCATGCAGAAGAATGTCAGTAGTAAGAAAAGGCCTCCCGTAGGTCATTTCAGATTGGCTAAGTCTCATACGATGCCCAGGGGGTACAAGGATCCTGAGGACCGCCTGATTCAGTGCTCATGAGTTTCTTGGCAGAGCTTTGCTAAGGTTTTCTTTAAAATATCGTTCGTTTTAGACTCTGGGTGCCAAAAGGTATGTAATTTGTAGTCTTGTTCTAGAGCCTCTGTAAATCTCTGTGTGATTTTGGCTATAAAAGAGGGCCTGTAATCACTCTGGAAGGACTTTGGAGGTCCAAACCAAGGAACTAGTTCTATTAAACAGGACTTGCAGATGTCCACAGCCTCTTCAGATCAGGTGGGTAAGGCTTCAACTCATCCTGTGAAAATATCAACAGACTTCCAAATTTTTATCAACATCAGATGTTTATAAGAAAATGATCATGGGGGCTTTGGGGTGAAATCTAAATGCCAGTCTTCCACTGGAAATGTCCCTAGTGATGGACTGGCCTGAGTAACAAGGACGGGGATTGGACAGGTCTATAGATCATCAGAGGCACATAAAACACAGGCAGGTTTTACTTGTTTTACTGTTCTTTGTAACCAGGGGTTCTCAACATCCAGGATCTCATGCCTTGTGATCTGAGGTGGAGTTGATATAACAATTAATGGAACTAAAGTGAACAATAAATGTAATGGCCTTGTTGTTCTTCAGTCACTAAGTCGTGTCCAACTTTTTGGAACCCCCATGGACTGCAGCATGCCAGGCTTCCCTGTCCTTCACTATTCTCTGGAGTTCATCCAAACTTATATCCATTGAGTCAGTGATGCCACCCAAACATCAGATCCTCTGACGTCCCCTTCTCCTCCTGCCCTCAATCTTTCCCAGCATCAGATTATTTTCCAATGAGTTGGTTCTCCAAATCAGGTGGTCAAAGTAATAGAGCTTCAGCTTTATCATCAGTCTCTTCAATGAACATTCAGGATTATTTTTCTTTGGGACTGACTGGTTTGATCTTCTTGTTGTCCAAGGGACCCTCAAGAGTCTTCTCCAGCACCACAATTCAAAAGCATCAATTCTTTGATCCTCAGCCTTCTCTATAGGCCAACTCTCATATCTGTACATGACTACTGGAAAAATAATAGCTTTGACTATACGGATCTTTGTTGGCAAAGTGAAGTCTCTGCTTTTGAATATGCTGCTTAGGGTTGTCATAGCTTTCCTTCCAAGGAGGAAGCATCTTTTAATTTCTTAGGTGCAGTCACCATCTGCAATGATTTTGGAGCCCAAGAAAATAAAATATGCCACTGCTTCCACTGTTTCTCCTTCTATGAGCCATGAAGTGATGGGACTAGATGACATGATCTTAGTTTTTTGAATGTTGCATTTTAAGCCAACCTTTTCACTTTCTCCTCTCACCTTCATCAAGAGGTTCTTTAGTTCCTCTCTGCTTTCTGCCATTAGAGTGGTATCATTTGCATATCTGAGGTTGTTGATATTTTCCCCAGCAATCTTCATTCCAGCTTATAAGTCATCCAGCCTGGCATTCACATGATGTACTCTGCATTAAAGTTAAATAAGCAGGGTAACAACATACAGCCTTGATGTACTCCTTTCCCATTTTTGAACCACTCTGGGGTTCCCTGTCCAGTCCTAACTTTTGCTTCTTAACCTGCATACAGATTTCTCAGGAGGCAGGTCAGGTGTTCTGGTATCCCCATCTCTTTCAGAATTTTCCACAGTTTGTTGTAATCCACACAGTCAAAGACTTTAGTGTAGTCATTAAAGTAATAGCAGACATTTTTCTAGAATTCCCTTGCTTTTCCTATGATCCAGTGGATGTTGGCAATTTGATCTCTAGTTCCTCTGCCTTTTCTAAATCCAGCTTAATCATCTAAGCAGTCTCGGTTCATGTACAGTTGAAGCCTAGCTTGAAGGATTTTGAGTATTACCTTGCTAGCATATGAAATAAGCACAATAGTAAAGTAGTTTGAACATTCTTTGACCTTGTCTTTCTTTGGGATTAGAAAGAAAACTGACCTTTTCCAGTCTTGTGGCCATTGATGTTTTCCAAATTTGCTGGCATATTGAATGCAACACTTTAACAGCAAAATATTTTGGAATTTTAAATCGTTCAGCTCTAATTCCAGCACACCTGCTAGCTTTGTTTGTTGTAATGCTTCCTACGGCCCACTTCACTTCATATTCCAGGGTATCTGGCTCTAGGTAAGTGACCACACCACTGTGGCTTTCTGGGTCACTAAAACCTTTTTTTGTATAGTTCTTCTGTGTAATCCCCTTGAATCACCCCAAAACCATTCCCAGTCCTACCTCCCTGATCTGTGGAAAAAGCGTCTTCCATGAAACCAGTCCCTGGTGTCCAAAAGATTGGGGCCTACTGCTTTAAACCCCTTCCCTGTAAAAACCTTTTCGCATCAAGTCCCATAGTGCACTGCTCCCATAATGGGTGGCATCAGGTAAGCTCTCAGTGAGTGTCCATTGTTGGGTCTCAGGGATTAGAAACTTATCCTCCTTTTTATACCACCCTGTACTTGCTTCTCATAGCCCCATTTTTCTGCATTTTCTTGTTCCTGTGGGGAATACTGGGGAATGCCAGGGAGCTCAGAGGAGAGCAATCAGTAGAGCCATCACTTGTTCAGATTTCTGCAATCCAGATCCCTGTTTTGCAGTTTCATCAGCTTTGATGTTAACTTGGCTCACAAAACCTCCATTCCTCTGATGGCCCCTCCAGTGGACTACTGCTACCTGGATCTGAAGCTGTGCTGCTTCTCAAAGAGTCAGAATCAAATCTTTATGTTTTCTGGGGGGGGGGGGGGTCTAGCAGTTAACATTCCTCTTTCTTTCCAAATGGCAGCATTAGTATGTGGAACCCACATTTAGAGTCAGTAAAAATATTTAATTTGTTATCCTTCCCTAATTGCAGAGCTGTCACTAATGCAATTAGTTCAGCCCTCTGGGCTGATGTCTGGGGTGACAGGGCCTTGGCTTCTATGACTTCATGTAGACTAACTATGGCATACCCAGACTTTTGGGTTCCCATTTCTACAAAACTGGTGGGGGTTTCCATTAGGAGGGGCTGATATCTTGTTAAGCTTCCTCCAGTTAACCAACGATGCCCTTTGACTTCACTGGCTGATGGGTGGAGCCAGATTTGAGGGAAAAAATGGCAACCTCCAGCAGGGCTCAAGCCAATGAGTACTCCCTGGAACTACAGCTGTCTACAAAGATCTTTGTCCCCACAGTGAGCCATAGCCATCTCCTGCCTCTGCAGGAGACCCTCCAATACTAGCTGGTAGGTCTGGCCCAGTCTCATAAAAGCACTGCTTTTTTCCTGGGTCCTAATGTATATCAGATCAGTGTGTGCCCTCTCAGAATGGAGTTGTTTCCCCTAGTCCTATGGAATTCTTGCAATCAGGTCTTGCTGGCTTTCAAGTCCATTTTCTCTGGGAGCTCCTCCTCCCAATGCTAGACCCTCAGGCTGGGAAGCCTGACGTGGAACTCAGAACTTTCACTCCTGCTGAGAACTTTTATGATATAATTAATTTTCAGTTTGTGGGCATATGATTTGATTTTAACGCAATTGCACCACTCCAACCATCTCACTGTGGCTTCCTCTTTGTCTTTGGATGTAGGGTATCTTTTTGGTTGGTCCCAGGGTTTTTAAATCAATGGCTGTCCAGTAATAAGTTGATTTTGGTGTTTCATAAGAAGAGGTGAGCTCACATCCTTCTACTCTGCCATCTTGACTCTGTCCCCAAAAGTAAATTATCTGGACTGAAATCTTTGGTTTAGGATCTTCAAAAGTATATAATAAGATTTTAGTTTTTGTCCTTTGAATTTTTTCTCAAACGTCATTCTACTCTAAAATTACTCTCATGCAACAATCAATCTTTACATACTTTAAGGTGAATAAAAAGTATAGTAAATTACTGTAAGTTGAACTTGGATATAAAATCTTATTAAAAATTTGTCTTAAGTAATGATAAAATATAATTGGAAAATATTCATTATTACCTGAAGCATTACTTACAGTTTATCAATATGAAGCCCTCTCACCCTTTTTTTGCTTCATTAATTTTTTGTTGTTGTTCTTTCTATCCTCCTTATATTTTTCTCTTGGGAAGATAGACTGTTGAAACATCAAAGTAAGGTCTCTAAGGAAATGCTCCTGCTTGTACTTCTGAAAAATCAGTCTTATATACTATAGCTTTGTCTCTCTTGTGTTTTTATGGAAGCCAGTAACACACCAGGACTTAAGGAATATATATGTGATGGTGGAGGTCTAGCTCGAGAGCCAAAATAATGGTTAAATAAATTGGGTAGAATAAATAGTTCAAAAGACATGTAAACACAGGAAATTACATAGGCTTTTTCACAACAGGAAAACTTTATTTCTTCAACTCGACAATTAAACCACAGCTATCTCCTATGAACCTTTTTCTTCAAAAATACATTCCAAACTTGAGAATCGTAGTGAAAAGGTGTTGCCTTCCTCCAGGGCTACAAGGAGAATTTTGCAGGGGTTACTGAATGGAAGAAGGGACACAGAGCTGGTGGAATTTTGAACATTGGGCAAGACATGAATTTATGTACTAACAAGGGGAATTCAGAATGACCCCTGATTACAAAGTACTGCTTTTTCTTTTATTGGAGGACAGTTGCTTTACCGTGTTGTGGCGGTCTCTGCCATACGTCAATGTGAATCAGTCATAACTGTCTATACCCCTCCCTCTTGAGCCTCCCCCGCACCGCCCGCATTGCACCCCTCTAGGTCATTACAGAGCGCCGGGCTGGGCTCCCTGTGTTATCAGCAGCTTCCCGCTAGCTGTCTGTTCTACACATGATAGCATACACGTGTCAGCGCCGCTTTCATAGCCGGTCCTAGCGTCTCCTTCCTCCGCTGTGTCCGCTAGTCCCTCCTCTGCATCTCCATTTCTTCTCTATAGATATCTTCTAGATTTCCCATGGATACATTAATATACCATAGTTTTCTCTTTCTGATCTACTCCACTCTGTATAATGCGCTCCAGGTTCATCCACCTCACTACAAGGTACTGTATTTGTAGCTGTATGCACGCTTATCTGTAATGTTATAAAGAAGAATGTCCTATGACTTCTCATCTTTACTATAAGGTAGTTTTGAGAAAGTATCAGTGGACGATTTTATAAGTCAAACAGGTAACTTTAAGAAGCTATAATGGTTTGAACAGTGTGTAAAATTATAGAATATGCCATGAGATTTAGGAGTACACATTATTTGTTAGGCTTATAATATAGGTTTATGCTGAATATGGATGATATTACTGTACTATTGTACCTACAGTTAATTGTTGCGGCTTTGGATTTCAGAAGGGGGGTTGTGGTGGGTAACTGTGCTTAGGTTTAACCCCTTTTTGAAAGATGAAGAGGAAGTGCATTTAATGTACCCTGGTTTGTACATCTGCACATGATTCTTAACAACAGGAAATCCACTTGGGATAGAGGTCATGCCAGAATCAAGGAGTTACCCTCAATCACATCACTGGGTTTGATAAGGACAGTACCAGGGTATTTTTGGAAGAGGAAATATTGCTAGTACCTACCTCTGACTTAACAAGGGGTAAACTCTAACGGATGTATGTCTCTAGAACCATGTAAAGCCTTCTGGGTTTTAACTATAGTTATGTGCATGTGAATATATATATATATATACACACACATTATATATAATCTGTCTATATTAAAAATATAATTACACAGGAGATATCATTCATGCTAATATTTTACCCAGGATCAACTCTAATTTGGAAGACATAGAATCTTTTTCACTCAAACTTCATTTTCAGAACTAGGAATAGTAGTTACTACTATCTATCCTATGATACTGACCTTATCCAAATTCTTGGACTCTCTTTCAGTCCAAATAAAATTGGGTTGTGGAAATCTTTCTAGTATTTTCTGGTGTTACTGTACACACCCAACTAAGGAACATAAATTCAAACATACAAAGTTATGGGAGTGAGTCAAATATAATTTGTGTTGCTTCTATTCACCCATTTTTGTTTTGTCATATTCAACATTTTTGTAAAATTCATTTGCCTTTATTAGATAACCAAGAATTCTGTATCAACTGAATAGCAAAAAATACATATTGGTCAAAGGTCCACCCAACAATGTATGCTTTTCCAACTACAGACCCAAATGTACTAAAATGAATGTACAGTATGTACTAAAATGAATCCATTGTGAGACATTCCAAACTCAGGATGTTCTGGGACTCTCATCTGAACAGCCTATAGGAGTCACTGCTTATACAGGTGGTAAGAGAAACAACTATTCTCTAAGTATGTGGACAACCAGATCTATCTAATAAATTTCTTCCCCAATAATTTATTCTAGGCATTGGAAATAGAAGTTGGCCACTTGAGATAATAGAGAAATCACCAGTAATCAAGAGGTGTGCTGTAAATGAGGTCCTAGATTATAAATGCATACCATACTGTTATGATCTAAAATGCCAGAGTACCTATCTTGTCAACTGTAGTTAGCTAAGAGGATATTACAATTTCTCAATATTTCATCTATTCGTCATCACTAGCACATGTACATGAGTAAGTTACAGTTATACTCAGGCACCTATAATAAATCAGATGTATCTCTTAAAGCTCATTGGGTTTGGAAGATCCCACTCCAGTATTCTTGTCTGGAGAATTCTATGGACACAGGAGCCTGGTGAGCTACAGTCCATGGTATCTCAAAGAGTTGGACACGACTGAGCAACTAACACACACACACACACACGCACACACACACACATCTCTTAAAGCTATTCACTACAAGGTGGATTACAGTACAAAAGCATATTAGGTTTTGGTTTATCCATTGGCAAAATGGAAGTAAGGGCTGTATTAATTTGGCTATCATTTGGGGGTTCATTTGGGGATTAAATGAAATAATGGAGGTAAAATATTTAACATGCCTTTTACAAAGCAACCTTTCAACAGATTTTAGTTATCATTAGTTTCTTTTTAGTTAAGTGATACTCATTATTCTGAACCACACATTTTATTGTTGAACAATGTCATTGAACGATGACAACTAACCAATTTAGAAAAACCACACTATTTCTCAAATTATCTGGGAGTCAGTAATAGTTTCTTAACTTTGTAAAATAGCAACAGTGAGACACCATTCTTCTCAACCTTATTTTACACCAATACACGTCTGTCAATTCGTCTCCTTGACCATTTCAGAAGCTTCTCTTTTAAGTCATTCTAACTAGTCCATCTGTATTTCTGTTCAACGTAAGAAATATCTGAGTGTTTACCATGAGTAAACATCAGTAAAATATGACCCCTGTGTTCAAAGAGTTTATAAGCTGTGTATAATTTATTTTATTGACCTGGACTTAAAAATGAATTAGTCAGCAAATTTTGAAAGCTTGCATCCATACTGTTATAATTAACTTCCAAGGTCAGATTGACTCTATAATTGTTAACCTTAACAGAACTATAGCCCACTTTTTCAAATACCATGTGTCCTTATTATCATATTTACAGATGAAGGAACCACAATAAAGGTCAAGTGAGTTGCTCCATGATTAATGAAGCAAAAAGTAGAACTCATTGTCTCCTCTTACGTTTAACCAAGAGTTCCAGAATGACAGTACGTTGTGAACAATTTAAATTAAATTGAAATGTTAAAACTTACTGGAGCAATTTTGAGACAGGTATTCTATAATAGTTAATAAAGGATCCCCAGGCACAATTTCAGTTATGTGTAGTATTGGTTATACTCTAAGAATGGTATAGTTTGCTTCAAACAATGATTAAAAAATAGAAATAGTACCCATCAATGGATATATTTTCTCTTTGAATTTACTGACAAAAAGGTGCAGATGGTACCTCAAATAAGAGACTGGCAAGGACTAGTATCTTCTCTGTGAAAATGACTAATGTATCACTACACTTCTGCCAGAAATACATAGAGACTGCCAAAAATGATCATATCATTATCAGCTAGTGCTCTCAATTGTTCACTGTTTGTGTCACATATGGATCCTCTGAAATGCAGAACTCCTACCTAAAGAAACCCTAATATCATTATAAAACATGAACTTTTGTATGTTTTAAAAATGTTTTAAGGAAACTGCATTTGTTCTATAAACAAACATTTTCCTGGTGTCAGTAAAAAAAAATAATGCAAAAAATTTTTTATATTTAAGCTTAAAAAGTTAATTCCTAAGCCAAATTAGAATATAAAGAAAATTTGATATAAATGTCTGTATAAATGACAGACATTTTGTTTTTGTTCTTTCAGCTACTTTGTATTTTTTGCTAAAAACCATCTACCAAACATCTAGCATTAACAATTTAGCCACAAATTGAGGGTCATTGATTTCCCACAATTTGTAAGACTTTTAAAAAGATTAATTGAATGGCATGGTAAAATATAACATACCCTATGGCATTAATATAGAACATAAAATAAGAGATTAGTATGGTTATATATAACACATTAAGCATCTTTCATCTTTTAGTTTCTTATTAGTGGAACCCTGGACCCCAAAGTTAGTTGGTTTTCACATGAATATATATATATACACACACATAAACAAGGAAGTGAATAGTGATACACAGTTACACACACATACATGTGTGTGTATATATACACATACACCTTTTAAACTATCAATTGTAACATAAAAGAAAATGAGACCTAGATCAGTTTTACATGTAAAATATTTCAAGAGAAAAATTCTAGTTGGAAACAGAAAAGTGTAATTTGGAAAGCAGTCCGTGGGATGGAGGATGGTGAATAGGTGAGAATTTTTAGGTCAAGGAAATATTCTGTATGACACTGTACTGGGGGATGTATGGTACTGTGCATTTGTGAAACCTATAGAACTTTACAGAGCAGAGTAAAACAATGTGAGAATTAAAAACAAAAAACTAGGAAGTCAGGGAATGAAAAGATGGATGCAGAATGTAACCAGAAAGAGATCTAACTAGATTTAAAATATATGAGGTGATCTCACTGAAGAAGGGAAATGCTAACATAAGGAGCCAGAAATGAGTTGACTCTTCAAGACTAAAAACAAAAGGAATTGTAGGTAAATACTATAACCAGATTATAAACTGATATGGGATAACAATTCTGAAACCACTACACACACACACACACATGCTGATATTAAATAATTAAATAAGCGGGTGGTATATGGTGAGAGACAGATTTCTCACTGTTGGAATGAGAAATTGTAGACAAGCAAGAAAAGGCCACAGTGATTCATGTGGTAATGGATCAGATTGGAAGCATCAACTTTTAAAATCTAATAATATATGAATATTAATAAGTAATATTATATTGATATATAACATATATCTAATTATATATACTATTATAATACTAATAATAATATATAACATGATTATACATAATCAGATATATTCTATATAGTTAGAATATATTGGATATATAATTAGATATTAGATATATAAAGAGTATATTGCCTGTCAGCTGAAAGAGTCTAAAAGCAATGATATCCCAGTAGCAATGAGTGTAACTAGTAACCAGATCTTGGTCTAACTCTTTTCCCCAATGAAATGAACCAGAGGTGCTTGGAAAAATTGCTGATTCTAGAGCTGTGCAGGAAATATACAAAGAGAGACTAGATAGAGTATATTGTATTGCCAAAAAAAAAAAAATGAGTGTGTTAAAACACACACAGACAATGATGGGGGTATGTCAAGGGGACTTAGGAGCCAACTGGAATAATTCCCAATAGCCAAAACTGGTGGTACAACTTGAGCAACAAAAAAAATAGTACTGGATTATAGCTCAAAGTATAAAATAAATGTTCATGAATCCATGCTAATATATAAATGATTCTATAAATAAAATAGACAAATCTCCCATGCAAAAGATTTTCTTAATTGTGGGTTTCTCATTATGACTCTTTTCCAAAGAATACAGAACAAACTGGGGAAGTTTTTTTTTAAAAAGTGTTCAGTGGAGAAACCTAACAACAGTACCTCATCCAGGTGATCAAGGGCATCAACAGTAATTAACCACATTGAAAGTATGTATCCTTGATATAATATGTAAATGGCACTTTACCTCTGTGATCTTCCTCCTAAAATCTGAGTTTAATTACAATAAATTCCTCAGACAAATTCTAAGTGACATCCTACAAAACACCTGATGAGCATTCCTCAAAACTGTCAGGGTCATCAAAAACAAGGAAAGTCTAAGAAATTATCACAGTCAAAAGGAATCTAAGGAGTCACGACAACTAAATATAAGGATCCTGGAAAAGAAAAAGACATTAGGTAAAATGTAAGTAAACATGAATAAAGTAATGACTTCAGTTAGTAGTGACATATCAATATTGGTTCATTAACTGTCAAATACCATACAAGATGCTAATTGATGGCATATACTATACGAAAAGGAGTACGTCAAGGCTGAATATTGTCACCCTGCTTATTTAACTTATATGCAGAGTACATCATGAGAAATGCTGGGCTGGAAGAAGCATGAGCTAGAATCAAGACTGCTGGGAGAAGTATCAATAACCTGAGATATGCAGATGACACCACCCTTATGGCAGAAAATGAAGAGGAATTGAAAAGCCTCTTGATGAAAGTGAAAGTGGAGAGTGAAAAAGTTGGCTTAAAGCTCAACATTCAGAAAACTAAGATCATGGCATCTGGTCCTATCACTTCATGGGAAATAAATGGGGAAGCAGTGGAAACAGTGTCAGACTTTATTTTTGGGGCTCCAAAATCATTGCAGATGGTGACTGCAGCCATGAAATTAAAAGATGCTTACTCCTTGGAAGAAAAGTTATGACCAACCTAGATAGCATATTCAAAAGCAGAGATATTAGTTTGCCAACAAAGGTCCATCTAGTCAAGGCTTTGGTTTTTTGCAGTAGTCATGTATGGATGTGAGAGTTGGACTGTGAAGAAAGCTGAGCACTGAAGAATTGATGCTTTTGAAGTGTGGTGTTGGAGAAGACTCTTGAGAGTCCCTTGGACTGCAAGGAGATCTAACCAGTCCATCCTAAAGGAGACCAGTCCTGGGTGTTTATTGGAAGGACTGATGCTGAGGCTGAAACTCCAATACTTTGGCCACCTCATGTGAAGAGTTGACTCATTGGAAAAGAATCTGAAGCTGGGAGGGATTGGGGGCAGGAAGAGAAGGGGACGACAGAGGATGAGATGGCTGGATGGCATCACCGACGATGCACATTGAGTTTGAGTGAACTCTGGGAGTTGGTGATGGACAGGGAGGCCTGGCGTGCTGCGATTCATGGGATTACAAAGAGTCGGACACGACTGAGCGACTGAACTGAACTGAACTAGGTATATGTGAGCTCTCTGTACTACCTTTTTAAAACTAAATCAGTTTTATTTATTTTGGGCTGTGCTGGGTCTTCGTTGCCTCATGGGCTCTTCTCTAGCTGTGGGAAGAGGGAGCTGCTCTAGTTGCAGTGTGAGTGCTTCCCATTGTGGTGGCCACTTACTGCAAAGCATGGGCTGTTAAGCATGTGGGCTTCAGTAGTTGCAATTCTCAGGCTCTAGAGAACAGATTCAATAGCTGTGGCAACCAGCTTAGTTGCTCCAAGGCATGTAGGATCTTCCTGAATCAGGGATCAAACTCATCTCCTGCACTGGAGGTAGATTCTTTACCACTAGCCACCAGGGAAGCCCCTTAATCAATTTTAAAACAAACTTTTATCTAAAGAAAAAGTGGTCCTGTAGATGAACTAAATTATGGATTGGCTTTATAGTGTTGTCCTGAGTCTAAAACAAATGAAGATTATAATTTGATAGATCAGAACTCAATAGAAAACTTTTTTATTTAAACACTGACTTGAAACCCCTGTTCAGCAAAAACCAAGTCAGGGCTCCCACAAGCGTGAGCTGTCACAGTGCCATGTAGCAGACAGGCGTGAATGCACACACCTGGGAAACAAAACCCCTGGACCAGTTGGAAATAATCATAGGATTCCCAATCCAGGATACCCAAATTATGACAGACTTTTTGTTTATTTTTTGATTTTTAGTAAACTTAGTGTATTGAATTAATTTCAAAAGGTGTTATAGGTTACAAGTACATTCAATATAGTGATGAGAAAACAGTAAAAGCTTCTTGCTGGCTTGGGCTATGAGATTACTCCTGCCATTAAAAGAAAAGTTCCTGGTTATTTTCCATCTCAAGTACTTTAGGGTCTCTTTCATCTCAGTCATTTGAAGATTCTAATTTCTAGTAATGAGACCCTATATCCATCAAAACAAAGCACATATCTTAAAAACAGCTGTGTGCTAAAACCACAGTGACCTTGGAAACATCTGAAATGCCCATCAAACAATGAGTAAGTAAATACAATGTGACATATCCATACAACAGAATTTCGAGGCCATAAAAAGGAAAGAATAACTGATACAGGCTACGATGTGGATGAACCTTGAAAACATTATGCCTAACGAAGGATGCCAGGCACAAAAGATTACCTATTGTATGATTCCATGTATATGAAATGTCTGAATAGGCAAATCTATAGAGTGGAAAAAAGGTAATAGTTGTCGGAGGTGGAGGCATAAGGGAGGGTGGGGGACAGCAATGACTAAGAGGTGCAGGGTTTCTTTGGTGGAGGGGGTGTGAAACTTCTAAAATTGATTGTGCCAATGGGTGCACAGCTTTGACTATACCATTAAATCATCACTTTTTTAAAGAAGATTTATTTATTTTTGGCTGTGCTGGGCCTTTGTTGCTGTGTGCAGGCTTTCTCTAGTTGTGGCAAGTGGTGCTACTCTCTAGCTGTGGTAGCAAGACTTTGCAGTGGCTTCTCTTCTTGCAGAGCATCAGCTCCAGGCATGCAAGTGCTAGAGTGCTGTCTCAGTAGTTGTGGCTTAGCTGCATGTGGAATCTTCCCAGACCAGGGATCAAATCTGTGTTCCCTGAACTGGCAGGCGATTCCTGATCATTGGACCACCAGGGAAGCCCAAACTACACACTTTAAATGAGTGAATTGTGTGGTTTGTGAATTATATCTCAGTAAATCTCTCCATTAAAAATGAAATTAAAAAAAAAAAAACCCTACAGTGACCTTAGGAGGACAGAGTTTGCCCTTCCAAAATCATATTAAAGTTTATGAGGTAATCTTCCAAGTCAACTTCAGTCATCATGTCCTTGTGAATATTAGGAAATTTGCCCGCCTTATTGTTGAGCATATAGCTCAGATATACCATATCTCTCTTTCTGAAGAATTCTGAATGAGCTTATCATTACCCAAATGTTATGGGTAACAATAAAATCTTACAACTCTAACTGCATTGTATTTATCCCTTTTACCCAAAATAACCATGCTGAGTATCAAAATAACCTTGTTTGTTCATATTTTAATTTAAATTATATTACTACCCAGTCACATACAGAGGTATCTTAAATACTAATAAAAATCAAATAGTATTATAACACCAATTCTACAGTAATTGATCAGCCATATATAGCATTTCCAAATGCTTTATAACAAAATAATTTTAAAAATAAATAATAAGCAGTATTCTGGGGCCCAAGATAAGTTGCTATGAAATATGTAACAGGTAACAAAAGACCTTCCTTTTTTTGCCCTTATGTTTTAGTCTCCTGATGGAATTATATATATGTTTCCCTCAGAAACATAACAGTGCTATCTGGAACCAGAGAAGTAAACGGCCATAC
The DNA here is from genome assembly GCF_016772045.2 of Ovis aries. Lineage (NCBI taxonomy): Eukaryota > Metazoa > Chordata > Mammalia > Artiodactyla > Bovidae > Ovis > Ovis aries. The sequence goes on from NC_056071.1 coordinate 37,596,814, forward strand.
AACACTATGAATTTTGTGAAAAACAATATAGTAGTTTAATACATGGGCTCTAGAACCAAACTTCCTGTTCTGCATCTCAAATCCTTCATCTACAAGCTCTGTGACACTGAAGAAGTTACTAAAATTCTCTTTGTTTCATTATCTGCAAAATGTTACCATGTCACAATTTAGCAATAAGTTATCTACGACTAATAGATATGACTAATAGAGTTTTGCCAGGAGAACACACTGGTCATAGCAAACACCCTGTTCCAACAACACAAGAGAAGACTCTACACATGGACATCACCAGATAGTTAACACTGAAATCAGATTGATTATATTCTTTGCAGCCAAAGATGGAGACGCTCTATACAGTCAGCAAAAACAAGACTGGGAGCTGTCTGTGGCTCAGATCATGAACTCCTTATTGCCAAATTCAGACTTAAATTGAAGAAAGTAGTGAAAACCACTAGACCATTCAGGTATGACCTAAATCAAATACCTTATGATTATACAATGGAAGTGAGAAATAGATTTAAGGGCCTAGATCTGATAGATAGAGTGCCTGATGAACTATGGATGGAGGTTCGTGACATTGTACAGGAGACAGGGATCAAGACCATCCCCATGGAAAAGAAATGCAAAAAAGCAAAATGGCTGTCTGGGGAGGCCTAACAAAGAGCTGTGAAAAGAGAAGTGAAAAGCAAAGGAGAAAAGGAAAGATATAAGCATCTGAAATCAGAGTTCCAAGGAATAGCAAGGAGAGATAAGGAAGACTTCCTCAGCAATCAATGCAAAGAAATAGAGGAAAAGAACAGAATGGGAAAGACTAGAGATCTCTTTAAGAAAATTAGAGATACCAAGGGAACATTTCATGCAAAGATGGGCTTGATAAAGGACAGAAATGGTATGGACCTAACAGAAGCAGAAGATATTAAGAAGACGTGGCAAGAATACATAGAAGAACTGTACAAAAAAGATCTTCACAACAAGATAATCACAATGGTGTGATCACTCAACTAGAGCCAGACATCCTGGAATGTGAAGTCAAGTGGGCCTTAGAAAGCATCACTATGAACAAAGCTAGTGGAGGTGATGGAATTCCAGTTGAGCTATTTCAAATCGTAAAAGATGATGCTGTGAAAGAGCTGCATTCAATATGCCAGCAAATTTGGCAAACTCAGGAGTTGCCACAGGACTGGAAAAGGTCAGTTTTCATTCCAATCCCAAAGAAAGGCAGTGCCAAAGAATGCTTAAACTACCACACAATTGCACTCATCTCACATGCTAGTAAAGTAATGCTCAAAATTTTCCAAGCCAGGCTTCAGCAATACGTGAACCGTGAACTTCCAGATATTCAAGCTGGTTTTAGAAAAGACAGAGGAACCAGAGATCAAATTGCCAGCATCTGCTGGATCATGGAAAAAGCAAGAGAGTACCAGAAAAACATCTATTTCTGCTTTATTGACTATGCCAAGGCCTTAGACTGTGCAGATCACAATAAACTGTGGAAAATTCTGAAAGAGATGGGAATACCAGATCACCTGACCTGCCTCTTGAGAAACCTGTATGCAGGTCAGGAAGCAACAGTTCGAACTGGACATGGAATAACAGACTGGTTCCAAATAGGAAAAGGAGTACATCAAGGCTGTATATTGTCACCCTGCTTATTTAACTTATATTCAGAGTACATCATGAGAAATGCTGGGCTGGAAGAAGCACAAGCTGGAATCAAGATTGCCGGGAGAAATATCAATAACCTCAGATATGCAGATGACACCACCCTTATGGCAGAAAGTGAAGAACTAAAGAGCCTCTTGATGAAAGTGAAAGTGGAGAGTGAAAAAGTTGGCTTAAAGCTCAACATTCAGAAAACTAAGATCATGGCATCTGGTCCCATCACTTCATGGCAAATAGATGGGGAAACAGGGGAAACAGTGTCAGACTTTATGTTTTTGGGCTCCAAAATCACTGCAGATGGTGATTGCAGCCATGAAATTAAAAGACGCCTGCTCCTTGGTAGGAAAGTTATGACCAACCTAGATAGCATATTCAAAAGCAGAGGCATTACTTTGCCAACAATGGTCCATCTAATCAAGGCTATGGTTTTTGCAGTAGTCATGTATGGGTGTGAGAGTTGGACTGTGAAGAAAGCTGAGCGCCGAAGAATTGATGCTTTTGAATTGTGGTGTTGGAGAAGGCTCTTGAGAGTCCCTTGGACTGCAAGGAGATCCAACCAGCCCATTCTAAAGGAGATCAGTCCTGGGTGTTCTTTGGAAGGAATGGTGCTAAAGCTGAAACTCCAGGACTTTGGCCACCTCATGCAAAGAGTTGACTCATTGGAAAAAAACTCTGATGCTTGGAGGGATTAGGGGCAGGAGGAGAAGAGGACGACAGAGGATGAGATGGCTGGATGACATCACTGACTCGATGGATGTGAGTCTGAGTGAACTCCGGGAGATGGTGATGGACAGGGAGGCCTGGCGTACTGCAATTCATGGAGTCACAAAGAGCCGGACATGACAGAGCGACTGAACTGAACTATCTATGACTAGGTTTCCCTGGTAGCTCAGCTAGCAAAGAATCCACCTGCAGTGCATCAGACCTTGATTCGATTCCTGAGTCAGGAAGATTCCCTGGAGAAGGGAAGGACTACCCACTCCAGTATTCCTGCCTGGAGAATACCATGGACAAAAGGCCCTGGCAGTCTATAGTCCATAGCGTCACAAATAGTTGGAACTGACTGAGCAATTCTTTTCACTACTTCACACTTCACTTACCTATGACTAGCACACAAAGAACCCTTCTATAAGAGCACAATGCTTCCTATAGATAATCTAAAAGTTTGTAGAATGAATGAATGAATGAATCAGTAATGGCATAAGTGTTGTATGAAAGGAGAGAAGGTTAGCACTCCCCTTGCAAGGATGGAAGAGGCTCTCAAGCCTGACAACACGCAATCGGTTAAGGCATTGCCACCTACTCCATGGCATCTAACCACTGTTTTTTCATCACAACACTGTTTGTAATAGCCAGGACATGGAAGCAACCTAGATGTCCATCAGCAGATGAATGGATAAGAAAGCTGTGGCACATATACACAATGGAGTATTACTCAGCCATTAAAAAGAATACATTTGAATCAGTTCTAAAGAGGTGGATGAAACTGGAGCCTATTATACAGAGTGAAGTAAGCCAGAAAGAAAAACACCAATACAGTATACTAATGCATATATATGGAATTTAGAATGATGGTAACGATAACCCTGTATGTGAGACATCAAAAGAGACACAGATGTATAGAACAGTCTTTTGGATTCTGTGGGAGAGGGAGAGGGTGGGATGATTTGGGGGAATGGCATTGAAACATGTATAATATCATATATGAAACGAATCACTAGTCCAGGTTCGATGCAGGATACAGGATGCTTGGGGCTGGAGCACTGGGATGACCCAGAGGGATGGTACAGGCAGGGAGGTGGGAGAGAGGTTCAGGATGGGGAACATGTTGTACACCTGGCAGATTCACATGTACACCTGGCAGATTCACATGTACACATGTGAACATGTGTACACACGTGAACATGTGGTGGATTCATGTTGATGTATGGCAAAACCAATACAATATTGTAAAGTAATTAGCCTCCAATTAAAATAAATAAATTTATATTTTTTAAAAAAGTAATAGCATAAAAAGCCTGAGAGAATATGCACAATAGGAAATGAGTGGAACCAGTGGAAACTGTGAGTACTAAATGGAACTTTAGCGATTGTAATGGTAATATATTTCTGTTTACTATTTTCAACATTGCCAGTTTGTCAGTACTGGAGCCAGTGAAGCTAACATTGTAAGCCTTCTTTCTGGAGATATGTCTGAAATGTTAGCCGTGTTGTTTTCTCAACTTATTTCCATTCAAGATGAAACTTCATCAGCTTCACACCTAATATAGGTGGTTCACAGGCTTTCAGTAAATTTAAGGTAATTTATGATTTCATCTTTCTCAAGTAATTTTCAATCAAGTAAAGTTATTCAACAAGACTGGAAGTTGCACATGGAAACATTTTATTTTAAGGTTTCATTAGTATGCATAAATTCACAGCCCCTCCCAATCTCTATCCATTTTTGCAAGTAATTGAAAAAAGTGACTCAACATATGTGGATATCAGTTTTTAGGTTAGCAAATGGGGCATGGCATTTTAAATGCTTCAAATAAGGAACATTAACTGTGTTATAATTTAATTTCTAATAATGAACCTGATTCTCCTTCCAAAAAGAAGATAAGATCTTGCAGTAAACTCAAAAAAGAGGAGGGTTTGCCAAAAAAATTTGTTTGGGTTTTTCCATAAGATGGTCTGAAAAACTGGAAGAAACTTTTTGGCCAAGCCAATACAAGTGGTACTGCCTGAGTTCGATCCCAATGTCCCATTTCCATCTTGGACTGGACTGCTGCTGAGTACATCTTACTTTGACTTGGCAGGCCTCATTGGAATCCACTTGTAATGAGCATTTCCAGATACATGGTCACTGGTATTTGCTCCAAAGTCAAGTATTCTGTTTCCACCAGGGCCCAGTAACATGTTAAGGGCTATTTCTCAAAGATTTTGTAATCTCTACTACAGGTGGCATGGCCCTGTTCCAGATTTCAGGAGCCTACGTTGAAATCTCCCACTGAGACTTGCCATCATCTCCACACTGCTGCATTCAATACTGAAAACTCCAGCACCTTTAGAGTCTCCTGGGTCAGATGCCCCAAGTGGCCAGGCTGAAGCACTGCAGCCTGGAGCTTATATGGAGCTCTACTCTGATCCCAGCTCCACTTCAAACTGGCAGCCTTCAGTGTTACCCATTACTCCACTAAGGCAGTATGCCTAGGGGTGGATGGAATGTGCTGCACCAAGAAGCCAAAGAGATCTACCAGGTACCAGGTTTCTTTTTATTACTATAGGGGATGGAAGGTGCAGAAGTACTTTGTAGGAGATATCTCAGTACACTCCTGACCACTGTACCCATGAAATTTCACAAAAGTGGCAGATCCTGGAACTTCCTAGTGTTTATCTCCCACCCTCAGAATATAGGTGTATTACTAAATTCTGCAGCATTCCAGCCACCTCTTGCTTATCCTGCCCAATCAGCACAACGTCATTGTTGTAATAGACCTTTGTGTCATTCTGCGTGATGTTCATGCAGTTCATATCTCTTTGACTACCTTATGACAGAAACAGCGAATTAATATATCCCAGTGGCAACCTGGATGGGCAAATAGTCTCTGAACTGTTTTTGTAACTGGAATAGAAAACAATCACTGGCTGTGTATCATGTACCTAAAACCTTAATTATCTGCTATAATAGTGATACCTCATCAGCCAGAGCAACCATAACCAAGACTGCTAGTTGGTTATGTCTGCAGTAATCATTATTCTCCAGGATGGGTTTCTATAATCACAAACTAAATAGAAAATAAACAAATATGATACAGTATATGCAGTAAAAATAGAAATGTAGGGACCACCAAAAATGTATCTTCACTGTGCATTTTGTGCCAACTTCCAAATATATTATTTTCCAGTTATACACACTTGATAACTGGGAAATAAACACTGACTGAGTCCACTGACCCAGTGGCCATACTGTGAACTGGATCTTATCCAGGGCTCCCTGAAAGTCCATTTCTAAATGTGGTATCATAATATTTGTAATGTTTTGGGTCCTCATCACCTCAAAGATGTAAACAGGCTATGTGACTGTGACCCCTATGGTCCATCAGGCTGGACTGAGGAGGAGAATCACCACTCAACTTCTTTGTGATCTTGGTGACTCCTCGCTGGTATATTCCTGATGGCCTGGATGAATGGTATGTCCTCTGAGCCCCTGAGTGGGACATAATTGCCCGGTGGGTCCTCCATCATACCATAAGACATCCATCACAGAATACGAGAGTCTCTCAGACTCTATTCCTTCTTTCAGCATCTTTCAAGGCAGCTCAGGCTTTCTGTTTTGCTGCATGTGAGGCATAACTTTTTCCAGGCTTCTAAGGTCAATTTAGGTCAATTTAGCAGCAAGTTTGCCTGTTTCCCAGGATTTCCTTTTAATATTTTAACCCTATGTCCTAAGAAAGTGATCCCAAATCAATGCATTCTTTCTTATCCAATCTTACATTCTGGTCCTCTTGATCTCCAATGTACTGGCTCCTGATGATACATCCTAATGAATTCTTATAATTTTCCAGGCCCAGCACATCCCCAGCTGGATTATAAAGGGATATAACCCTGGTCAGCACATTGGCAGCCAAGACAGAGGTGAGGGCAGCTCCTAAGGGAGGTACCTGCTAACATGTGGAGGGAAGGTTTCTTCAGCATCATTCAGCGTAGAGAAATGCTAGATGTTACTAGGGAAGGGAGACCTGCTTTGTAAACCCAGAGAGTCTCTAGAATCAACATCATCAAGGGTAATCACCCAGATGCACCAGCCTATGTTTTAAGATGCTAAATTTTCCCCACCAGGGCTCTGGCCTTTGCATAACAGACCTGCCTTGGTTGACCATTCAAACTTCTGGAGTCTGACAACCCTAACAATGATATCTTTAAGTTCCTGCTTGATATAACTGCTTTTCCACTACAGAAATATGAACTTCCTAGGTAAGGTACCACAGAGGCCCTCTGGTTGTCACATTTAACCATAAACTGCTTGTTAATTGCCCTTTCTCTGTCATTACCTCTTTACAGGGCATCCCAACAACCAGCCAACTTTGTATTATCGACACTGTTTTCACCAAACCTTTCAAATGTCTGCTTTATTGCACCTGCCAGACCATTCCTCTCTAAGGACATTTTCCCACGTCACCACAGGTGAAACCTTCAGCAACCTAGCTACCACCCTGTGCCAGGGTCTATTCATGCCTCATCTTCCAACCAGGAAAGCATCCTCTTCACTCACAGGCTGTAGGTAAGTCAGAGACAGGGCTTCTTCCTACTCCAGCCTAACACATCCTACCCAAAACCACTCTCAGAACCAGTTGTGCTGGTCCAGGTCTTCCAAAATCCCAATGATAAGACAGGATTGGACACAGAAGAAACACACCTGTGAGGGAACACGGGCAGTGAGCCAGAGGATTCTGGAAAGCCATCAGAATGTGATACCAATCTGCCCCTTCTTGAGAATGGGAAGGAGGACTTGTGGGCAGGAATGCTTTAGATGACAGTACAATTCTAAGGAAGTTCAGCAAGGTGATGGGAGCCCTGGAGACAGAGTTCCCATGTCTGCAAGAATGGGCCTGCCTTAGTGTCCCTGCCACATTCATCATCAGCTGCAAGCAGTGAATGGGAAATTCAGCCTCTTGGCACATACAGGGATAAGTGTCAGAGGGCAGAAGCTGAGGCTATGCGTCAATGCTGTTCCATATCCTGTGATGTACAAGGTGCATTCTGATGGCTGCCACAATGGCCACCAGCATTTACTGAGGATATAGAATACACCAGTCTCCATTCTAAGTGCCTTGTGAACATTACCTCATTGATACATCACAACATTGTGAGGCTGGATTTCTAGTGTTTATAAATGAAGCCGCTGAATTTAAGTGGCTTTCCCAAGCTTACACAGCTAAAAGTAGTGAATGTGCATGCTAAATTGCTTTAGTCATGGGCAACTCTGTTCACCCCTATAGACTTCAACCTGTCAGGCCCCTCTGTCCATGGATTCTCCAGGCAAGAATACTGGAGTGGGTTGCCATGCCTTCATCCAGGGGATCTTCCCGACCCAGGGATCAGACCCACATTTCTCACATCGCCTACATCTCCTACACTGGCAGGTGGGTTCTTTACCACTAGTGCCTTCTGGGAAGCCCCAAAGTATTGAGGACATATTTAAATAAAGATCTCTCTGATTGCATAGCTAGAAGCCTTTAACCACATGGTCCCTATCCTCAAAGGACATCGAATCTGCCTGGTAAAGAGACCTGAGAACAGAGAAATGTAATAAAATGTAATTGTTCTTGATGATAATAATTACAGAGTCTATGAGAGGGGGAATTAGAGAGCACTTTGGCTTATACTTAAGAGAGGCTCAGGTATTTGTAGGGAGATTCCAGAGGGATTCCAAGGAACAGGGAACAATGCTGAACAGAAAGAAGACATGGAAGAATATCACAATGCTAGTTCTGGTATGGACTTAACTATTTTCATATTATTTAAAGTACCAGTGGTGTCCCGGTCCCTCTCAAAGAGTTGAAAAAATAAGGTAGCTTGTGTTCAGCCCAAGGTCCTAGCACCAGGTAAATTTTTCCACCAGAAAAGGTTTAAACAAATACTGCCTGTGCCAAAACAATCAGAAAAGATGTTGATCACAGCATAGAAAATGCAGACAGGGAGCAGTCAATTGAAGAGAGCATGGCATCTACAGCAACAGCAGCCCGTTGCTATTCTAGGAAGTACAAATGAAGCCAGCATTCAGAGAAAAGGTAGGAAGAAGGCAAACTCTTCAGGAGAAGTCAATTGAATAATAGTTGGTACAAAAAGACATGCTGAGAGCAATAAAGACAAATCACTGTCCACAACGTGAAGTGCATCCGCTGGTGCTAAAAATAAATACCTCGTTTCATTGCCTGTGTAAGATAGGAGCAGCCCTGAGGAAAGGATTTGGGCTGAAGAAAACGGAAATTTTCTTCTGGTGTTTAGAGTCAACCTAATAAGTGTTAAGATTGTGATGCTCAAGTATCAGAATCTTCAATGACTATCCTGATGACATGGGATAGCACTTCCACTTCAATAAATCCTTCTTATGGGAAACATAGCAGGCAGACATGGAGATGGATATGTAAATTGTCCTATGAAGTATTGCTGACAATAGAAAAAGTCAGATCAATGAGAAAACATAGACAAAAATCAATAGAAAAACTCGGCAATCAAGGCAAAGAAATAGAGGAAAGCAATAGAATGGGAAAAACTAGAGATCTCCTCAAGAAAATTAGAGCTACCAAGGGAATATTTCATGCAAAGATGGGCTCAATAAAGGACAGAATTGGTATGGACCTAACAGAAGAAGACATTAAGAAGAGGTGGCAAGAATATACAAAAGAACTATACAAAAAATATTATGACCCAGATAACCACAGTGGTGTGATCACTCACCTAGAGCCAGACATCCTGGAATGTCAACTGGGCCTTAGGAAGAATCACTGGGAACAAAGCTAATGGGGGTGATGGAAATCCAGTTGAGCTATTTCAAATCCTAAAAGATAATGCTGTGAAAGTGCTGCACTCAATATGCCAGCAAAGAAAACACAGCAGTGGCCACAGTCTGAAAAAAGTCAGTTTTCATTGCAATCCCAAAGAAAGGCAATGCCAAACAATGTTCAAACTACTGCAAAATTGCACTCATCTCATACGCTAGCAAAGTAATGCTCAAAATTCTCCAAGCCAGGCTTCAACAGTTCGTGAACCATGAACTTCCAGATGTTCAAGCTGGATTTAGAAAAGGCAGAGGAAGCAGAGATCAAACTACCAACATCCGCTGGATCATCAAAAAAGCAAAAGTGTTCCAGAAAAACATCTACTTCCATTTTACTGACTACTCCAAAGCCTGTGACAGTGTGGATCATAACAAACTGTGGTAAAGTCTTAAACAGATTCTCCTGAGAAATCTGTATGCAGGTCAACAAGCAACAATTAGAACTGGACATGGAACAACAGACTGGTTCCAAATAGGAAAAGGAGTACGTCAAGTCTGTATATTGTCACCCTGCTTATTTAATTTATATGCACAGTACGTCATGTGAAATGCCGGGCTGGATGAAGTACAAGCTGGAATCAAGATTGCCTGAAGAAATATCAATAATCTCAGATACACAGATGACACCACCCTTATGGCAGAAATTGAAGACCAATTAAAGCCTCTTGATGAAAGTAAAAGAGGAGAGTGAAAAATTTACTTAAAGCTCAACATTCAGAAAACTAAGATCATGGCATCTGGTCCCATCACTTCATGACAAATAGATGGGGAAACAATGGAAACAGTGAGAGACTTTATTTTGGAAGGCTCCAACATCACTGCAGATGGTGATTGCAGCCATGAAATTAAAAGACGCTTACTCCTGGAAGAAACCTATGACCAACATAGACAGCATATTAAAAAGCAGAGACATTACTTTGCCAACAAAGGTCGGTCTAGTCAAGGCTATGGTTTTTCCAGTAGTCATGTATGGATATGAAGAGCTGGACTATAAAGAAAGCTGAGCTCCAAAGAATTGATGCTTTTGAACTGTGGTGTTGGAGAAGACTCTTGAGAGTCCCGTTGTACTGCAAGGAGATCCAACCAGTCAATCCTAAAGTAAATCAGTCCTGAATATTCATCAGAAGGATTGATGCTAAAGCTGAAACTCCAATACTTTGGCCACCTGATGTGAAGAACCAACTCACTGGAAAAAAACCTTAAAAATGGGAAAGACTGAAGGCAGGAGGAGAAGGGGATGACAGAGGATGAGATGGTTGGATGGCATCACCGACATGATGGACATGAGTTTGATTAAGCTCCAGGAGTTGGTGATGGATAGGGAAGCCTAGTGTGCTGCAGTCCATGGAGTCGCAAAGAGTTGGACACGACTGAGTGACTGAACTGATACTGATACTGATGAAGTATTGTTGACAATAGAAAAAGTAAGAAATGTATAAACAAATACAGGAGAGTTCTTACACTATGCTGTATTAATATGCGCCAACCTGGGAGAAGCAATTTCTGTGTTCAATAAATGCTGAGTGAGAAATTACCATGGGCCAAGCACTGTGTCAGTAGCTAAGGACAGAGAAGTAAAGAAAAACTGAAATGGTCTCTGCCTTAATGGGGCAGCTAGTCTGGAAAACAGGACAAATAGATACCAGGTAAATAAGACACATGCAGATAGAGAGGCAAGTAGGATATTGTGATGGAAAATAATGGTGTGGGACACTAATATTTCATAATAGGGTGATAGAAGGTTCTCTGAGGTAATATATAAGGTGAAATCTAAGGAATAAATAGGACAGGCACTGTCAAAAAACCAAAAGCATAATAATCGTGCTCTAGACAGGAGAAATTAAGAATAAGAACCAGGGGTGAGATGAGAGAGAGGGGCTACCCAGAGGGTCACAGAGGAGCTGAGACGGTATAGGAGCTGGCTTCAAAGGGAGAGATGGTCCTTTAATAGAAGAAAAACTGCCTGCATTCTAATAGAAGAAAATCAACAATCTGAGTGACAGTGGAAGTAGTCTCCTGTTGATTTGCTAAGTCAGAAGAGGATGAAATTAGTTCTAACATAAACTTTTCTGTTTTGTTGCATCAATTACATGCGAGTGGAGGATGGAGAGGTTTAAGGGTATGAGTGAGGTGAAAGGTGAGAAGAAAATTAAGGTATAAAATAATTTTCTCATAAAGTGTGAAAGAGAACAATTAAAAATAGACACAGCACAATTTTCAAGGCAGTGTTGAATGTCCACACAGTGCAGATATGCCTATTCATTATTCTTGCTGTAATTAATATACTTCCTTCTCTTTGTTTGGCATTCTGCTTTGTTTGGTAAAAGCCTCCAGATTTAACACATGTGGAAAAAATTGTGGAAATGACAAATACAAAACAATTAAGAACATAATGATATTTAAACAAGGATATATACATTATGAGCAACCATGTAAATAGTGCTAAATAAAATTACATTCAAATTATTAAAATAACTAAAGTTGCAAATGAAATATGACTCATTTTAACATTATTTACCAAATAAAACAAACTAAATGAATCTTTTCCTAAAATAACTTAAAAAAAATATTACCTTTTAACGTTTCCCAGATTTAAAAAAAAAAAAAACCATATGGGCAGGTAGGAAATTTTAAATAAAAAGCAGAAGTCTTCATGCTGTCTAAATATAGATATAGTAGTGTGCCAGGTTTTAGCTGAAATTCCTTTAGATATAACCTGTAATGGGTCCGTTATTTACTTTAAAATGTTCTATTTCTAAGGAACAGATAATGTAGTTAATTAAAATGCCAATTAACAGTTTTTTATATTCCCTTAATTTTTGCTTGCTCCATTTCTACACATATGTGAATCAGAATTTGATTTTATTGAAGAGAGAAATTCTTGGGCTCTACTCCATAACTACTGAGTCAGAATTTCTGTGGGGAGGGAGAGAAATCCATTTATTTATTAAAGCTGCTCAGTTTTTGAGGTAGATGTGTCAACTTTTGACAGATATTGAAAAAACTACTACCTCAATTTCAAATTATATTTCAGACTGATTTTAGTGCAAAAGGAATAAAAAAATAAATTATCCAACTAAACTTTGGATTCTTAGTAATATGGTTCACAGGTGTTCAGTTAAAACTTGGTAGTATTATGTTGTAGAATTAGATAAATATCTGGGAAATAAAGATCCCAATGCCAATTTGCATATATGATGGTCCATCTTTGACTACACATTGTCTATCTTTATGCTGCTGCTGCCGCTAAATTGCTTCAGTTGTATCCGACTCTGTGCGACCCCATAGACAGCAGCCCACCAGGCTCCCCGTCCCTGGGATTCTCCAGGCAAGAACACTGGAGTGGGTTGCCATTTCCTTCCCCAATGCATGAAAATGAAAAGTGAAAGTGAAGTCACTCAGCCATGTGACCCTTAGTGACCCATGGATTGCAGCCCACCAGACTCCTCCGTCCATGGGATTTTCCAGGCAAGAGTACTGCAGTGGGGTGCCATTGCCTTCTCTGGTCTTTATGCTGTGTTGTGGTAAAAATACAAAGGCAGTTTTTGTTCATTAGATGGATAACTTAGTGTCTAAAATTGTAAAATACTGGAAGAAACTGGATTCTTGTGGTACTGCTCAAGGTGAAAATGCAGATTAAGAATGGCTTTAATGGAGACTGTATAGCACTCATATGTTGATGAGTAATCTATGAAAGATAAAACAAGAAAGATCTACCTGGATTGCTAAGGCTGACACCAGGGTGGAATGAGGTGGGGGGTGGCGGGTGGTGGCAGGGAGGGCCAAGAGGGAATGTATGTATACTTATAGCTGATTCACATTTTTTACAACAGAAACCAACACAACATTGTAAAGAAATTTGTAAAAGTCTAATTAAAAATAGCAAAAGACTTGAACAGATACCTCACCAAATAAAATACACAGATGTGTGGAACTGGAACTATCACAACGTTGTTGATTAGCTATACTCCAATATAAAAAAATTTTTAAGATATACAGAGGGCACATAACATGTAAAAAGATGCTTCAAATTATATGCCAGAGAAATGCAAATTAAAACAGTGAGTTACCACTACATACCCATTAGAATAGCCAAAATCTAGAGCATTGGCAATGCCAAATGCTGGTGAGGTTATAGAGCAACAGGAACTCTCACTCATTGTTTAGTGGGAATGCAAAATGACACAGTCATTGGAAGACAATTTACAAAACTTTGTATGAAACTATAATGGTGGATAAATGTCATTATTCATCTGTCCAAACCATATAATACCCAAGAATGAACCCTAATGGAAACTGTGATTTTGGGGTGATACTGATGTGTCAAGCTATTTCCATGAACTGTAGCAAATGTCTGATTCTGGTAGGGGATACTGAAAATAGGGAGCCATGGATGTGGGGGGAGGGGGAGGGGGAGAATGAGAACTCTCTCTACCTTCCTGGCAATTTACTGTGAACCTAAAACTGCTCTGAAAAATAAGGGTATACAACATTGTTAATCAACTATATCCCAATATAAAATTAAAAGTAAATCTATCAGAAAAGTAAATAAAATTTGCTATATTTTTAAAAAAGAAGTTGATAGTAGTATAAAGTGTGATACTTGATTCAGCATTTTAAAACTTAAGTATATTTGAACCATTTGAATACATAAACCTTCATTTTCAACTGTACATTTTATGAAATAAACAGATCAAGTATATCTGTTGAAAATGTAGTATTCTGATTAAGAAATTCTGTAAGTAGAAAATACACACTGAATTTTGAAAACTTAGTGTGAAAAAAAGGATGTGAACCAACTCATTAGTAATTTTAATATTGATTACATGTTTAAATGTTAATTTGGATATACATGGTTACATATGGCTAAATAAATATCCTATGAAAAATAATTTATTTTTATTTTTCTAAATATAGATGTTAGAACAATTAAAATGACACAGATGGCATGTGTTATATTTCTATAGGACACGGTTGCTTAGACAATTTGTAAAAAGTTATGTAAGTGTTAGTCGCTCAGTCGTACCCAACTCTTTTTTTTTTTTTTTTTTCGTGCCCGACTCTTTGCAACCCCATGGACTGCAGCCCTCTGTCCATGAGATTTTCCAGCCAAGGATACTGGAGTGGGTTGCCATTTCCTTATAATTTGCCATGATTTTTGCCATTACACTGTCTGTTGAACTAGGATATAGAATCTTGCATGGAATAATTATGACCTAAATTACATAAGGAAACTGAAGTGTTTTACTTGCACACACAGAGACTTGAGAGCAAGAGAGATTCTTTTCAGTGTCATGGGAAAAGAGTAGGAGCTTGCCAGCTTCCAGCAAGATGATCTCAACAAAATGAAGTTACTGCTTCTACCAGAATCTGGTAGTTTGCTCCTGTCTTCAGCACCAAGAGGGAAAATACATAGTCAGGAAGAGTAAAATCATGATTGACTTAAAGACATCTAATAATTTGAGGAGGGAGACAAAGATGAGCAACCAGAAACTGCTTAAAAAGAAAATTTTCTGAGAATTTACTTTTTGTGACAAGAAATAATTAAATTTCTGATACTAAAGATGTTCTGAAAAATAAAGCAGATGAAAATCACCTTTCAGAAATCGATTCGAAAAGATAAGGTCTCGTACTCAAAATACCATCACTCAGCATTTCAAAATTTCTCTGTAGAACAGAAATGCAATGGTTGGGGTTTTGCCTTAAAAATATATGCTAAATATTGCTCCATTACCCATGAAGGCCAATGGTAAATTGGAAGATTTTTCAAGTTATTCTTTGGTAGAAAAAATTAGTATATGCCATTTTATGATGTAAGCATTCATTCAAAATACATTTATTCATTGTGCATGCTCGGTTGCTAAGTCATATCTGACTCTTTTGTGACCCCATGGACTGTAGCCAACCAGGCTCCTCTGTCCATGGGATTTTCCAGGCAAGGACACTGGAGCAGGTTGCCATTTCCTCCTCCAGGGGATCTTCCCCACTCAGGGATGGAACCTGCATCTCCTGCACTGGCAGGTAGATTCTTTACTAGTAAACCACCTAGGAAGCCCATTGCCTCAATGCAAAACAAACAATGCCATGTCAAATGCTTTGGAGAATGCAAAAATGAGCTTTATAGAAGTATGTCCTTTTCTGTGATAACACGTTAATGTCTGTTCTCAGAAAGTGCTCTCCCCAGACTTTATTCATAGGACACTTCCAACTTCCCCATCTTGCCTTACTGCTCCTAATCCCATCTTCCTAGTTTCTCTTGCTTTGCTCTAGACTAGGTAATTGAAGATTTCCTTTACCAATCCATTAAATACTCCTCTTTCGTGGAGCACACCCAGTCACACTCTCTCCCTGCACTATCCTTCATTCTCATGGAGTACATTTAAAGGAGCCCCAACCCAACACTTAAGGACTCCTATCAGTGTGGCTGGGCAGCCTAAGACATGAAAGTGAGAGAAGCAATCTGTCTTAATTACATTAAATAAGGAATTCCTTGCCTTTTATTCTCAGATTCCTATTCTCCTATAAAATATACAAGAGGGTATGAGAAGTACTAAATTCAAAACTGAGATACCAGGGGCACAATGGAAATGTATATACTGATAGAATATGCTAACAAATATAATAAATAGTTTTTGTAATAGCTGTAAGTATTATTATAATTATCATTTCCCACTTGATCCTTCACCTTGAGTGATGGCTGGATAGAGTATACAGTATCAGCTCAGTTCAGTCGCTCAGTCGTGTCTGACTCTTTGCGATCCCATGAATCACAGCACGCCAGGCCTCCCTGTCCATCACCAACTCCCGGAGTTCATTCAGACTCACGTCCATCGAGTCGGTGATGCCATCCAGCCATCTCATCCTCGGTCATCCCCTTCTCCTCCTGCCCCCAATCCCTCCCAGCATCAGAGTCTTTTCCAATGAGTCAACTCTTCGCATGTGGTGGTCAAAGTACTGGAGTTTCAGCTTTAGCATCATTCCTTCCAAAGAAATCCCAGCAGTGATCTCCTTCAGAATGGACTGGTTGGATCTTCTTGCAGTCCAAGGGACTCTCAAGAGTCTTCTCCAGCACCACACTTCAAAAGCATCAATTCTTCGGTGCTCAGCCTTCTTCACAGTCCAACCCTCACACCCATACATGACCACAGGAAAAACCATAGCCTTGACTAGACGGACCTTAGTCGGCAAAGTAATGTCTCTGCTTTTGAATATGTTATCTAGGTTGGTCATAACTTTTCTTCCAAGGAGTAAGTGTCTTTTAATTCATGGCTGCAATCACCATCTGCAGTGATTTTGGAGCCCCCAAAAATAAAGTCTGACACTGTTTCCCCATCTATTTCCCATGAGGTGATGGGACTGGATGCCATACTTCCTTTAAAAAACACACACCTATCATAAAAGCTAAAAACAGAATTAGTACAGCATCTGGCAGGTATTTATTAATTATGCCAACTAAAACAGATGGTAAAGCTTTAAAATCTGTTTTTTTCTGGCCTGGAATGATGATGAACAATAGGTCAAATATCACACTGAAAGTGGTGATTGCTCTTAAGAAGAATGAAGTGGGCATTTTTAAAGCTTTGTTTGGATAGTTTTTCTCCCTCCACGAGTTCAGATTACATACTTCTTTATTTACATTGGAAAGTATCATTTTTAAAAGTTGGTCATGGTATTTTTTATTCTAGACAAAAGCAGTGATGGAAGTTAGAGAATATTACTATACCTTAAAATACATACCTTAAAACCCCAATGCTGCATCCAGATCAAACTATAGAATAAACATGAAATTACTTTCCATAATATGGGAGAAGTATATACATGCTACACAAACACACATATGATACGGTTTAACAAAATGACACAGAATATCAGCCTTATAAATCTTCATTCATAACAAGAATTTAGCCTTCTAAATCCTTAATGCCATCGCACATCCTTGGTTTCCTTTCCTGGTTGCTCAGCCTCTGACTCAGACTTACTCACTTCTTGGAAACCCAAATGTCATTGCAATTCATCCAGCATTTTTGTAATCTTTAACCATATCAGTTAGTCAGGTCAGTCGCTCAGTCATGTCCAACTCTTTGCAACCCCCTGGACTGCAGCACACCAGGCCTCCCTGTCCATCACCAATTCCCAGAGTTTACTCAAACTCATGTCCATCGAGTCGTCCCCTTCTCCTCCCACCTTCCATCTTTCCCAGCATCATGGTCTTTTCCAATGTGTCAGTTCTTTGCATCAGGTAGCCAAAGTATTGCAGTTTCAGCTTTAGCGTCAATCCTTCCAATGAATATTCAGGACTGATTTCCTTTACGATGGACTAGTTGGATCTCCTTGCAGTCCAAGGAGACTCTCAAGAGTCTTCTCCAACACCACAGTTCAAAAGCATCAATTCTTTTGGCACTCAGCTTTCTTTATAGTCCAACTCTCACATCCATACATGACTACTGGAAAAACCATAGATTTGACTAGACAGATCTTTGTTGGTAAAGTAATGTCTCTGCTTTTTAATATGCTCTCTAGGTTGGCCATAGATTTTCTTCCAGGGAGCAAGCATCTTTTAATTTCATGGCTGCAGTCACCATCTGCAGTGATTTTGGAGCCCAAGAAAATAAAGTCTGTCATTGATAATGACTTTTCCCCATCTATTTGTCATGAAGTGATGGGACCGGATGACATGATCTTAGTTTTCTGAATGTTGAGTTTTAAGCCAACTTTTTCACTCTCCTCTTTCACTTTCATCAAGAGGCTCTAATTCGTCAATTTCTGCCATAAGCGTGGTGTCATCTGCGTATCTGAGGTTATTGATATTTCTCCAGGCAATCTTGATTCTAGCTTGTGCTTCATCCAGCCCAGCATTTCACATGATGCACTGTGCATATAAGTTATATAAGCTGGGTGACAATATACAGCCTTGATGTACTCCTTTCCTGATTTGGAACCAGTCTGTTGTTCCATGTCCAGTTCTAACTGTTGGTTCTTGACCTGCATACAGATTTCTCAGGAGGAAGGTCAGGTGTTCTGCTATTCCCATCTCTTTAAAGAATTTTCCAGTTTGTTGTGATCCACACAGTCAAAGGCTCTGAAGTAGTCAATAAAGCAGAAGAATATGTTTTTCTGGAACTCTCCTGTTTATTCAGAGATCCAGCGATTGTTAGCTATTTGATCTCTGGTTCCTCTGCCTTTTCTAAATCCAGCTTGAACATCTGGAAGTTCACAGTTCACGTACTGTTGAAGCCTGGCTTAGAGGATTTTGAGCATTACTTTGCTAGTGTGTGAGATGAGTGCAATTACACAGTAGTTTGAACATTGTTTGGCATTGCCTTTCTTTGGGATTGGATTGAAAACTGACCTTTTCCAGTCCCATGGCCACTGCTGAGTTTCCTAATTTGCTGGCATGTTGAGTGAAGCAGTTCACAGCATCATCTTTCAGGAATTGAAATAGCTCAACTGGAATTCCATCACCTCCACTAGCTTTGCTCCCAGTGATTCTTCCTAAGCCTCACTTGACTTCGCATCCCAGGATGTCTGGCTCTAGGTGAGTGATCACACCACTGTGGTTATCTGGGTCATGAAGATCTTTTTTGTATAGTTCTTCTGTGTATTCTTGCCACCTCTTCTTAATATCTTCTGCTTCTGTTGGGTCCATAGCATTTCTGTCCTTTATTGTGCCCATCCTTGCATGAAATGTTCCCTTGGTATCTCTAATTTTCTTGAAGAGATCTCTAGTCTTTCCCATTCTCTTGTTTTCCTCTATTTCTTTGCATTGATCGCTGAGGAAGGCTCTCATCTCTCCTAGCTATTCTTTGGAACTCTGCATTCAAATGGGTATATCTTTCCTTTTCTCCTTTGCTTTTAGCTTCTCTTCTCTTCTCAGCTATTTATAAGGCCTTGTCAGACAGCCATTTTTCCTTTTTCCTTTTCCCTTTTCTTTTACTTGGGGCATATCTTGATCACTGCCTCCTATACAATGTCGCAAACCTCCAGCATAATCCTTCAGATTTTGCTTTAATGTGTAATGATCTACATTCTCTTGACATCAAAAATGTGGCAAAATGTATGTCTCTTTTTTTAATCCACAAGAGTGTAAAACACTAGACACTTTAAGGGTTGTTCAACCAAGGTTAGTCTTTGTAGTTTGGGGGAAACTCAAATATTAAATTTGCAAAATTTTCATATTGTAATCTCTGACAATAGAGACTACAGGATAGTTTTCAGCAAAATTGTACATAGAAAACTTTCATAGAGTAATAAAATTCTGATTTTGGATGGCTCTCCCTTACTTGTAATATTTTTCACTTGATACTTGAAAATGTCCTCAGAATTTTATTTCTAATTAATTAATCCAGTATTTATTTTATTTTATTTTTTTCAATTTTATTTATTTTTTTTTATTTTATTTTTTTTTCCCTTCAGGATCTTTTCTTTTTTTTTTTTTAGTTTTTTATTTTTTAAATTTTAAAATCTTTAATTCTTACATGCGTTCCCAAACATGAAAATTTACCATTTGTAGAGCATTTTTAGGTACTTTGATGAATGCAGAAAACAGAGTTCCTACCTTTAAGTAGCCTGTCAATGAAACTGTAAGGCAAGACAGAAATATGTAGTGAGATTTCTAAGATGAACACAAGTGGAAATTTCGTGAGATGGTTTGCAACTCTTTTCTTCCCTTCCTATCTCCCATCTTTATTTTTTGTAACTAATTTCACAAGGGCATTTAGTAGTTTTGTCTAACACAGGGGAGCTAGTAACAGAGGAAAGCTGATTTGTGCAAAAACTTACAGGTAAGACATGGGAAAGGAGAAAAGAGAAAGATATAGCATCAGTTCCTGAAAGGAACCATATTGGGGCTCTTGAATGAAGTGATGGGAGAGAGAAAAAAACTTCAGATGATTTTCCATCCAAGCCCATAAGGGACTTAGAACATGAAGTGATGTAGTTCCCAGGGTGGAGAAATAA
Organism: Ovis aries; assembly: GCF_016772045.2. Taxonomy (NCBI): domain Eukaryota; kingdom Metazoa; phylum Chordata; class Mammalia; order Artiodactyla; family Bovidae; genus Ovis; species Ovis aries. Next base: position 37,616,975 of record NC_056071.1, read on the forward strand.
GGCACAAGTTATTAAATTCAGCATGAAGTTGGAGAAAAAGCTCATTTTTACCTCTGTTATTTCCTAGATATCTCTGCAGTTTTGGCTCACTAAGAGCTCAAAGTATGCATCAGTAGAAATCCCTGTACTTGACAGAACAGAGGACAGCAAGAACAAGCCCAACACCCATTGAGGAGCTTCCTCCTGGCAGTGGTGGTCTTGTGGAGCCACTAGTGCCTAGTGCAGAAGAATATGGGTAGTCTTATTACCGAGCACATTACAATGCCCCTTGAGTCCTCAGAAATAACAAAGATCCCAGGAGAAGGTGCCAAAGTCCTGCAATGATATATGCAAGCTTGAGCTAACAAGTTACTAAAACCCACAGACGAAGTCCTGAGAACATTTAGACTACAAATTTATGAAACAATAATGAACAACTGAGGATATAATACAATTAGGTACAAAATTGTGTGGTAGGAACTCCATGTGTCATAGAATTTCAGAGATGGCTGAAAGCTAGAAGAGTTAGTAAATCTTCATTAAAGTGGTAGGAATAATATGGGACATTGAAGGATCAGTAGTTCTTATGGATTATGCCAAAATTCATATGTTGAAATCTGACCTCCAATTTGATGGTATTAGAGGTGGGGCCCTTGAGAGGCAATTATGTTGTCAGTGTGGAGCCCTCATAAATGGCATTAGGGCCCTAACAAGAAGAGAAAAAAAAAAAAAAACAACTCAGCTCTCTTTCTGCAGTGTGAGGATACAGCTAGAAATTCACAGTCTACAATCCCAAAGAGAGATCTCACCAGAACCTGAACATGCTGGCTCCTTGATCTCAGATTTTCAGTCTCCAGAATTGTGAGACATACATGTCTATTAGTTAAGCTAACCAAAAAAAAAAAAAAAAAAGTAAGAAACTCAAGGAAAAGAAGATTTTTGGTGATAAAAACTCTTCAACATGGAAGTTTCAGTAGTATGATGGAGTCTGAAACAATAGCCAAAGTGTTATAAGATGAAGTGAAGTGAGGTGAAGTCACTCAGTCACGTCTGACTCTTTGCAACCCCATGGACTGTAGCCTTCCAGGTTCCTCCATCCATGGGATTTTCCTGGCAAGAATACTGAAGCAGGTTGCCATTTCCTTCTCCAGGAGATCTTCCTGACCCAAGGATTGAACCCAGGTCTCCTGCATTGTAGGCAGACGCTTTACCATTTGAGCCACCAGGGAAGTCCAAGATAATGTTATAAGATATAAGTTATAAGAATCTATAAGATAATGGATATCAATAAACTAGAGAGAATGAACATTGCTCAATATCAGTATAAATGTTTGCCAATGAAATGAATGATAAATTTTACATGGTAAAGAAAGATATTTCAAACAAAAATGTTTACTTTTTCTTTTTAAAAAGTTTCCCTCATTTGAAGTATATCTGAGGACAGAATACATGAAACCCAAAAAACAAGAAGAGACTAGATGTCACAGAATTCATGAGTGTGGGACCATATTTCTTGGAACCTAACCTTGCTTTGTGCATTTCCACACTAACATCTCTCCTGTTGTTGCACCCCACTTGAGCTACACATGTTTATGCAGAACCTCATGCTCAGAATGCTTTCATGCCCCCATCAGTTCACCAGCCAAGTTTATCATGCCTGAGCTGCAGCTTGCTTATTCATAATTGAAAACATAAATTGATTTCTAGTTACTATCAAGTTAGCATGTTATTGGGCTTCCCTGGTGACTCAGACAGTAAAGAATCCACCTGCAATGCAGAGATCTGGGTTTGATCCCTTGGTAGGGAATATCCCCTGGAGAAGGAAATGGCTAGTCACTCCAGAAATTGCCTTGAAACTCCATGGACAAAAGAGCTTGGTGGCTACAGTCTATGGGGTCACAAAAGAGTCAGACCAGACTGAGTGACTAATGCTTTCACTAGTATGTTATTTTTAAATTATATGTGTATTTTTTAATATAAATTTATTTAGTTGGAGGTTAATTACATTACAATATTGTATTGGTTTTGCCATACATCAACATGAATCTGCCACAGGTATACATGCGTTCCCCATCCTGAACCCCCGTCCCTCTTCCCTCCCCATACCATCCCTCTGGGTCGTCTCAGTGCACCAGCCCCAAGCATCCAGTATCATGTATCGAACCTGGACTGGAGATTCGTTTTGTATATGATATTATACATGTTTCAATGCCATTCTCCCAAATCATCCCACCCTCTCCCTCTCTCACAAAGTCCAAAAGACTATTCTATACATCTGTATCTCTTTTGCTGTCTTGCATATAGGGGTATCGTTACCATCTTTCTAAATTCCATATATATATATTCATTAGTATACTGTATTGGTGGAGAAGGCAATGGCACCCCACTCCAGTACTCTCACCTGGAAAATTCCATGGACAGAGGAACCTGGTAGGCCACAGTCCATGGGGTTGTGAAGAGTCAGACATGACTGAGTGTCTTCACTTTCACTTTTCACTTTCATGTATTGGAGAAGGAAATGGCAACCCACTCCAGTGTTCTTACCTGGAGAATCCCAGGGACGGGGGAGCCTGGTGAGCTGCCGTCTATGGGGTCGCACAGAGTCAGACACGACTGAAATGACTTAGAAGTAGCAGTAGCATACTGTATTGGTGTTTTTCTTTCTGGCTTACTTCACTCTGTATAATCGGCTCCAGTTTCATCCACCTCATTAGAACTGATTCAAATGTATTCTTTTTAATGGCTGAGTAATACTCCACCGTGTATATGTACCACAGCTTTCTTATCCATTCATCTGCTGATGGACATCTAGGTTGCTTCCATGTCCTGGCTATTATAAACAGTGCTGTGATGAACATCGGGGTACATGTGTCTCTTTCAATTCTGGTTTCCCTGGTGTGTATGCCCAGCAGTGGGATTGCTGGGTCATAAGACAGTTCTATTTCCAGTTTTTTAAGGAATCTCCACACAAACCAAGAGAAAAGGCATGATTTGAAGAAATGATTCTCTAATGGGAATTTTAAGCCTTGAAGCAATCAGGCAAGTAAGAAGGGAATATGTTGGATTAGAAGTCAGGGAGTGAATGAGGACTTCCAAAACCATTCATAATGCATGGGATGGGCAACTTTTTATTCTATGAAACTCATATCTCATTTATTTCACCACTTTATAACCACCTACTTTCATGTCTTCTATTTTCTGACTTCCTTTCTTAAAATTCCTGATATACTAAAACTATATATGCAGTATTAGAAGTCAACCTAAATATCTGGAAAATTGGTAGAAAGAGCATTTAGAGATTCAAATCCTCTTATTTTTAAGTTAAAATCAAATATTTTATCTCCTCTTATGCAAAAAATTCTAATCTTTTGCCACATTTCTGATAAAGTTTAATATGGAAGAAAGCAACTGAGGAAAGATAATGGTTGATCTGATTTTCTGGTTTTGTGGCATTTTGTGTGCTTTGAAATGCCTCCAGCTCCCTTTGAATTGACACAAAATGCATGAATGAAATTTTTACATAAAATTCAGAGTATCTGTGATGCTGTTCCAGTTAAGCAAAACTGGTATATGCTTTGATATATCAAATGATGATAGAAAATAATATATTTTAAATTATTATATATTTTATTACCTAATATCTATTTTCAAATGACAAAAAAAAGGGTTTTGGAATCCAAAATAATTTAGTCCATTGAAATTTTTTGATTGGTGGTTTTTATTTTCTGTTATATCTAATTATCTTATTAACTGCCTTTATTTTCTAAATTATTCTTTGTAACAATATCTGGATATGATTGCACACGTAAAAAGTTTGTCACAGTTTTTCCTCAATTGCTCAATCGGTTTTCTGGGCACTCACAACACAACATATATGGTGTTAATCCCTTAAACCCAGCAAACTGTTGAAGTATAAAAAACAATATTCTTCGAGTGCAGAGGGTCAAGTAGTGCAAAGATACTTAAAATGATCCAGAAGGCCCATGTCTCTACCACCAAAAGAATTACTGAACTGCTGTTTGCAATGCTCTGTTTTTGTGTGTAACTTTTCTTGGCAACAGATGCAATATTTATAGTAAAGTCTATCACCGTTTATTAATGTTATACATTAGAGTTATTTGCTACTCTAAAAATGATATGCTAAAATATGCCGAAGCATTTTCAAATAAAACAAGAAAAATGAACTGACAATTTATTAATTACATTTCATTGTTTCATAATGGAACATGATAAACCTTGAATAAAACAATGTAAATATATTGATTCCATTTAGCATAATTGTGCTAACCATTTATAATGAAGTCTCCAGAGAATCCTTTTCTACTTCGTTTTCCCTAAAACTGCAAGGGAGAAAACTCCCTTTTCTTTCTTTCCTTTACCAATTCAAAACAGTAGCTTTCCAGTAATTCCTAAGCAAGAAGAACACAGCAATGTGAATGTGCCTATGTCTCCTGTGTTGACAAACAACTTGCTAATTGGGAACTTTCAATTAAATGTGATTTGGAAAAACTTGTCGTAGGTATAGCGCATTGTGCATGTTGTCTGTTCCAAGACAAAACAGATCAAAAGACTAGTCTCAAAGCTCTGTTAACAGATATTAAAAAGGTACACTACTAAATGTATGATTCAGCTCACCATAAGAAGCAATTCCACCAAAAATGTTTCAGATACTGTGGAATGCAAATTAGGAAGTTAAAAGACACCGAGAATAATAGGCAAGTTTGGTCTTGGAGTACAAAATAAAGAAGGGCAGAGGGTAACAGAGTTTTGCCAAGAGAATGCACTGGTCATAACAAACACCCTCTTCCAACAACTCAAGAGATGACTCTACACATGGACTTCACCAGATGGTCAATACTGAAATCAGACTGATTATATTCTTTGCAGCCAAAGATGGAGAAGCTCTATACAGTCAGCAAAAACAAGATTGGAGGCTGACTGTGGCTCAGATCATGAACTCCTAATTGCAAAATTCAGACTTAAATTGAAGAAAGTAGGGAAAACCACTAGACCATTCAGGTATGACCTAATTCAAATCCCTAATGATTATACAAAGGAAGTGACAAATAGAATCAAGGGATTAGATCTGATAGACAGAGTGCCTGAAGAACTATAGATGCAGGTTTGTAACATTGTACAGGAGGCAGTGACCAAATCATCCCCGAGAAAAAGAAATGCAACAAGGCAGAGTGGTTGTCTGAGGAGGCCTTACAAATAGCTGAGAAAAGAACAGAAGTGAAAGGAAAGGAGAAAAGAAAAAATATACCCATCTGAATGCAGAGTTTCAAAGAATAGCAAGGAGAGATAAGAAAGCCTTCTTAAGTTATCAGTGAAAAGAAATAGAGGAAAACAATAGAATGGGAAAGACTAGAGATCCCTTCAAGAAAATTAGAGATACCAAGGGAACATCTCATGTGAAATGGGCACAATAAAAGAAAGAAAAGGTATGGACCTAATAGAAGCAAAAGAGATTAAAAAGTGATGGCAAGAAAACACAGAAGAACCTTACATTAAAGGTCTTAACAACCTGGATAATCACAGTGATGCCATCACTCAACTAAGCCAGACATCCTGGAGTGTGAAGTCAAGTGGGCCTTAGGAAGCATTACTATGAACAAAGCTAGTGGAGGTGATGGAATTCCAGTTGAGCAGTTTCAAATCCTAAAAAGGGATGTTGTTAAAGTACTGCACTCTGTATTCCAACAAATTTGGAAAACTCAGTAGCCTGAGTTATGAGTTGGAAAGTTATGACCAACCTAGACAGCATATTAAAAAGCAGAGACATCACTTTGCCAACACAGGTCCGTATAGTCAAAGCTTTGTTTTTTCTAGAAGTCATGTATGAATGTGAGAGTTGGACCATAAATGAGGTGTTGAAGAATTGATGCTTCTGAACTGTGGTGTTGGAGAAGACTCTTGAGAGAGTCCCCTGGACAGCAAGGAAATCAAACCAGTCAATCCTAACAGAAATCAATCCTTAATATTCACTGGAAGGACTGATGCTAAAGCTGAAGCTCCAATACTTTGGCCACCTGGTATGAAGAGCCAGCTCATTAGAAAAGACCTGAATGCTGGGAAAGACTGAGGGCAGGAGAAGCAGGCAACAGAGGATGAGATGTCTGGATGCCATCATTGACTCAATAAACATGAGTATGAGCGAACTCCTGAAATATGGAAAGACAGAGAAACTAGCATGTTGCAGTCCATGGGGCTGCAAAGAGTCGGACATAGCTGAGTGATTGAACAAAAAATAGACCATGTTTTTATTGACTTCAGAATAAAACTTCTTCAGCTTGGATAACTGCAATGTATAGGAATACTCAACAACTCAATAGCGCTGAGTTAGATATATAATCTCTCGTCATGGAGCAAGAGATGAAAACACTGACATGAAACTTATCTTTTAAAAACTGTAAATTGTTTGCACACATATTTATGTTTGTGTTCCTGACAGTTCTGGAAACATTATGCATGTATGCCTGTATCCTAAATATGAGGAAACAGTCTCTATTTTAATACCAAGAAAAAGTATAGAAACAGGGCTGAGGAGGTAGGGGATGGATAAGAGAAGACATATACTCAACTGTATTTGAAAACTCAGCATACAAGAATGTTCCATATCTCATATAATCAGAGTAAAAATGGACTCCTTTATAAAGAGGGTGGCTAAATAAGGAGAGCCACATCGAAAATAATAAAAGTGGACCAATTCTTTACACTATACATTAGGGTAAGTTCCAAAGGTATCAGAGTTGACCATTCAAAAAAATAAAGCAAGACAAGTACTAATCAGTTCAGTCACTCAGTCGTGTCTGACTCTTTCCAACCCCATGGACTGAAGCCAGGCCTCCCTGTCCGTAGCCAACTCCCGGAGTTTACTCAAACTCATGTCCACTGAGTCAGCGATGACATCCAACCATCTCATCCTCTGTCATCCCCTTCTCCTCCCGCTTTCAATCTTTCCCAGCATCAGGGTCTTTCTTTTCAAATGAGTCATTTCTTCACATCAGGTGGCCAAAGTGTTGGCGTTTCAGCTTCAGCATCAGTCCTTCCAATGAATATTCAGGACTGATTTCTTTTAGGATGGACTGGTTGGATCTCTCTGCAATCCAAGGGACTCTCAAGAGTCTTCTCCAACACCACAGTTCAAAAGCATCAATTCTTCAGCACTCAGCTTTGTTTATAGTCCAACTCTCACATCCATCCAAGACTACTGGAAAAACCGTAGCTTTGACTAGATGGACCCTTGTTGGCAAATAATGTCTCTGCTTTTTAATACACTGTCTCAGTTGGTCATAACTTTTCTTCCAAGGAGCAAGCATATTTTAAGTTCAATCTCTGGTCAGGCAACTAAAATCCTACATGCCTTGGAGCAACTAAGCCCACATGCCACAGCTACTGAGCCTATGCACCGCAACTACTGAGCCTGTGAGCCACAACCCCATGTGCCACAACTAGATAGCCCGGGTGCCACAGTGAGAGATGCTGCATGGCACAAAATCCTGTGTGTCACAACTAAGACCTACTGCAGCTAAATAAACATACTTTAAAAAATTTTGTAAAAATAATAATAATAGCAGCTTGTGTTTGGGGAAAACTCTACTAACCATGACTCAAAATGCAGAAGGAATAATGGGGAAAAATACTAGTCTTATGAAAATTTAAGAATCTCTATAAGGAAAAAAATATCACAATCAAACTAAAAAAAAAAACAGGGAAGCAATGCAATTATATCACAGGCAAAGGGATAAGTATCCTTGATATATTATTAAATTCAAATAATAAAGAAAAGCACCCAAAACCCTAAATGATATGTGGGATAGACAATATCCAATCTTTCTTATAGTAAAAGAATATATTGTAAGACTATTTCTCACCAATCAGATATAATACAAAAGTTTAATAACAGAAGCCATAGTGAGGCTATTGGAAAACAGACATTCTAAAATATACTACAGGTGGGAATGCAAAATACTGTCAATTTAACCCCTAAAAAGAGAATTGGCAATATCTAACAAAATCACATATATGTATATTTGCCTTTTGACCTAGCAATCTCCCTTCTAGGAAACCATTTCAAAATACATTGATAAAATATACATGAGTTGCTTTATTACAGCATTCTTTGCAACAACAAAAGACTTGGAAAAAAATACATGTCCATCCAATTGGGAATGAGCCATGTACATGAAAAGTAATGAGGAATATACCTGAACACTACCATGACGTGATCTCCAAGGTAGCTGGAAAATACCAAGATAGAAAATAGTTTGTGTAGTTTGCTACTGTGTATTCAAGGAAGGGACTACATCTACTTGTATATTCATATAAAATTATAAAATTTATATTACAATATTTTAGTACATAAAATATATATTATAAAATAAGCATATTATAAAAATAAGCATAAAGTTAAATATATAAAGCTTTTCCTAGAAAGTGAAGGAAGAGAGACTAAACCAGGAGTAAAATAACCAGGAATAAAAACTAAATATTTTTCACTATGACCTACTTTGTGAATTTTAAATTTCGCTTTGACACCACCTAAATATTTTGAATAATTTTAAAGCAAAATCAATTTCAAAATGCATTTCCTAAAATTTAAAAGTAAACTCTGCGTGTCATATTGATAGTACAACAACACAAGGAAGAACTATTTTAAGCAACTTGTAAATCTGATCAAACATTCCTAGTGGTATATACTTTAAAGGCAACAGAAACTACAAAAACAAATTCTTAATTTATTTTCTATTATTGTGAGTTTTATTACTATTGTAGATCTGTCATGAGTGTTGTGGAACAAAGCAAATGATAGTTATATTGGTGTTCTTAAAAATCAGGATTTTTAAGCATGGAAGACACAAAATGCAATTATAACATCAATGAAATTAAGAAAAGCCCAACAGTCCTTAATATGAAATTCATTTACCAATAAGAATGTATAATGGTTTACACAAGCACAAAAAAAAATATGTATTTCATATCTTTGTCCATCAAAAGCTCTTAAAACAGTGACTAAGACAGTAAGAATGAATAGCCTTAGTTCCTGGTCTTTAACTCAAATTTTTGACCAAAAGGAACTGAAATTCCTTAGAGAAATAGCTGATTCCAGGTCCAGGAAAAGAAAAGCATAATATGAACCTGGATCATCTTAAATACCTAAAGAAAGTTACTATCAAAGCCCATGAGAATATCTCTAGTGAATTTAGGAACTAATATAAAAAAGGCAATCACTGGCCATAGACTAGAAAATTTGAGCATCAATAAGGATAATGACTGCCATGAACCGAAACACATGACATGCATTTTATTTAGTCTATCATTTTGCATAATTCTCAAAAAAAAAAAGACAACAACATTAATCTCCTTTGGAGGGCATTAATGAACAGACAGCATATTAAAAAGCAGAGACATTATTCTGCCTACAAAGGTCCACACAGTCAAAGCTATGGTTTTTCCAGTAGTCATGTACAGATGTGAGAGCTGTACAATAAAAAAGGCTAAGCACTGAAGAACTGATGCCGTCAAACTGTGGTGCTAGGGAAGACTCTCTTGAGAGTCCCTTGGACTCCAAGGAGATCCAACCAGTCAATCCTAAAGGATATGAACCCTGAATATTCATTGCAAGGACTGTTGCTGAAGCTGAAGCTCCAATACTTTGGCCACCTGATGTGAAGAACCAACTCATTGGAAAAGACCCTGATGCTGGGAAAGACTGAAGGCAGGAAGAGAAGAGACGACAGAGAATGAGATGGTTGGATGGCATCACCGACTCAATGGTCATGAGTATGAGCAAACTCTGTGAGACGGTGAAGAACAGGGAAGCCTGGTGTGCTGCAGCCCATGGGGTTGCAAAGAGTCGGACAGAACTAAGGGGCTAAACAACAACAATGAACTGACATTTTTTTAAAACAGTAAACAAAGGAGAAGATCAAGCAGTTATCCCACCACTCCTATACTAACTGTAATTCAGGGTAACCAAATAGTCAGCGAGAGTAATTTCATCTTTATAGAATTATTCCAGTTAATGAGTAAAGAAATGATAAAAAATAAAATATCAATTTTATACATCCTAAGGAAATATAAGTCTGAGCAATATTCATCAATTACTATAATATTAAAAAAAATTAACCCATCAGACACCATGTGCTCCCTAATGGAAATACCCTCAGACAGTAGAGAATCTCCCTGTAATGCACGAGACCCAGATATGATCTCTGGGTCAGAAGACTCTCTGGAGAAGGAAATGGCTACTCCAGTATTCTTGCCTGGAGAATTCCATGAACAGAGGAGGCTAGTGGGTTACAGTCCATGGTGTTGCAAAGAGCTGGACTAAGCAACTAACACTTTCACACTTACAAAGCTCTCTTATAAAAACAAACAACCCCCCAATCCAAATCCAATGTGGGCTACACTCCTTGCCTCCTGATTCCTTCTGTTCTCTTCTGTCATCTATGGAGACGACCCTAAATCACTAACTTGAGGAGCAGGGAGATTTCTTTACCCCTTTGGGATATGTGTCCTCACCCGTTTCTTACAATAATTTTCTCCTAAACATCATTTTACTCCCATTACAGTCCTCCTGTTGCAGGGATTTACCAGCAATGTTTTGTTGCATTATTTACCAGCAATATGAATTTCCATTAAAGGCCAAGAGACTAGGAATGGGAAGTCAATGAGAACAGGAACTAGATTCACAGGTTTATGGAATGTGAAGTAGAGGAGATGGAGCCATGGCAAGGTCAGCAATGTGACTGGTGGGAGATTATAATATGGTGGATAAAACAAGTGTAATTCTTATGAATCCAAATCCAGGCTCAGTTCCAGTGCTCATCATTACCCTTACTTCTGATCAGCCACCTGAATCTAACACCCTTTGTGACAGCAGGGCAGAGACGAGGAGCAGTGCCAGGAAGACCCCGGACATTCTAACTGCTAACAATGAATATAGTATCTTTAAGAATAGGCCTTACATCCTCCTGGATCTTTGTAGCACACACATCACCTAGTACATTGGTATGTATGTGGTAAGCATTTGGTAAGTAAATAGTGAACATATGACAATGTAATAAGACAGTTAGAGAAGATAATTACAAATGATAGCAAATGGTGTCATCATAGGCTACTAAAGTCTTCACTGAAGGAAAATAAACTTGCTAAATTGCTAAAATTTTGTCTAAAAATTAACAGTCTAAAGTTTTTCTTCAGCATATCACTTAAAACGTTAGAAAAAGAACCACAAAATAAATCCAAAGAGCTGAAGAAAGTGTTGATGAAGATAAAAAGCAAATATCCCCAAAACAGAGAAACTAAGATACAATTAGAGAGGACCTACACAGTAGCGGTGAGCATGGCATATTTGACATTTGGACCAGAACTTTTCTTGTTAACATCCCTTTCCTCTCTATGAAAAAAATTCAGTAATAATCATGAAATGAAGTAACGAATAATGGCCAGAAAAGACACACAGTAAACATTTTTTTTCTATTATATATATAGTCACACCAGCATAAAATTTCTTAAAAATAAATATCAATAGCAAAAGGATATAAATAATGGTATAGTTTTTAAATTACATTAACATATTTTGTTTTGAAAAAATAAAAGAAACAGTTGCATCTACATGATAAATAATGTTTAGAGTTAATAACAAAGGACTTTTGGTTCAGTTCAGTTCAATCGCTCAGTCATGTCCGACTCTTTGTGACCCCATGAACCATGGCACGCAAGGCCTCCCTGTCCATCACCAACTCCTGGAGTCCACCCAAACCCACGTCCATTGAGTTGGTGATGCCATCCAACCATCTCATCCTCTGTTGTCCCCTTCTCCTCGTGCCCTCAATCTTTCTCAGCATCAGGGTCCTTTCAAATGAGTCAGCTCTTCGCATCAGGTGGCCAAAGTATTGGAGTTTCACCTTCAGCATCAGTCCTTCCAATGAATACCCAGGACTGATCTCCTTTAGGATGAACTGGTTGGATCTCCTTGCAGTCCAAGGGACTCTCAACTGTCTTCTCCAACACCACAGTTCAAAAGCATTAATTCTTCGGCACTCAGCTTTCTTTATATTTCAACTCTCACATCCATACATGACTACTGGAAAAACCATAGCCTTGACTAGACAGACCTTTGTTGACAAAGTAATGTCTCTGCTTTTTAATATGCTGTCTAGGTTGGTCATAACTTTCCTTCCAAGGAATAAGTGTCTTTTAATTTCATGGTTGCAATCACCATCTGCAGTGATTTTGGAGCCCCCCCCCCAAAAAAATAACAAAGGACTTTAGTACAAGCAATTAATAAAAATTAATAAATTTTTATTTTAGTGATGGCATTCAAATTTCATATCACATTTCATGTTTGAAGTAAAACTTTGTAGCTAACAATGTAATATATTCGAACTACTTTAGAATCTTTTTAACTAGTCAAAGTTTTAAACAAATATATGATGCTGATAAAAGAAATCATAGATGACACACACTACTAGATGGACAGATATACCATGTTCTTGTATTGGAAGAATCAGTATTGTCAAAATGACTACTGCCAAGTGCAATCTATAGATTCAATGCAATCCCTATCAAATTACCAACAGCATTTTTCACAGAAGTTGAACAAATTTGTGTTTTGTTGTTGTTGTTGTTGTTGTTTAATTTGTATGGAAATACGCAAGACTTCAAATAGCCAAAGCAATCCTGAGAAAGAAAAATGGAGCTGAAGAAATCATAGCCCTGACTTCAGACTATACTACAAAGCTACAGTCATCAAAATAGTATGATGATGGCACAAAAACAGAAATATAGATCGGTGGAACAGCATAGAAAGCCCAGAAATACACCCACGCACCTATGGTCAATTAATCTATGACAAAGGAGGCAAGGATGTACAGTAGAAAAGAGTCTCTTCAATAAATGGTGCTGGGAAAACTGGACAGACACATGAAAAAGAATGAAATTAGAATATTCTCTAGTACCATACACAAAAATAAGCTAAAATTGGATTAGACCTAAATGTAAGACTGGATACTATAAAACTCTTAGAGGAAAATAGAAGGTAATTCGTTGACATAAATCACAGCAATATCTTTTTTGATCTCTTTCCTAGAGTAATGACAACAAAAATGAAGAAGTGGGACCTAATTAAACTTAAAACCTTCTACCCAGAAAAGGAAATCATCAACAAAATGAAAATGAAACCCACAGAACGGGAGAAAATATTTGCAAATGAAGCAACCAATGAGGGATTAGTCTCTAAAATAGACAGCAACTCATGAAGCTCAATATCAAGAAAAAAAAATAAGCAGAAGATCTAAATAGATATTTCTCCAAAGAAGACATACAGTTGGCCAAAAGGCACATGAAAAGATCCTCAACATCACTAATTCTTAGAGAAATGCAAATCAAAACTACAATGAAGGGTCACCTCACACAACTCAGAATGGCCATCATCAAAAAGTCTACAAACAGTGAATCCTAGAGATGGTGTGGAGAAAAGGTAACCCTCCTACACTGTTGGAGGGAATGTAAATTGGTATAACCACTATGGAGAACACTATGGAGATTGCTTAAAAAACAAAATATAGAGCTACTGTGTGATCCAGTAATTTGAAAATATACATGCACTTCAATATTCACTGCAGCACTACTTAAAATTGCCAAGACATGAAAGCAAAGTAAATGTCCTCTGATAGAGGAATGGATAAAGAAGATGTGGTGTATATATATATATATATAGTGTGTGTATATATATATATATACATATATATATATATACACAGTGTGTCTGTATATATGTATGTATACAATGAAATATTACTTAGCCATAAAAAAGAGTGAAATAATGCCATTTTCACAACATAGATGGATCTAGAGATTATCACGCTAAATGAAGTGAGACAAAGACAAATATCATATAATATCACTTATATATTGAATTTTTTAGAAATGATATAAATTAACTTATTTACAAAACAGAGACAGACTCACAGACTTAGAAAAAAGCTTATGATTACTGAAGGGGAAAAGTGGGGTTAGGGATAAATTAGAGGTTGGGATGAACATATACACATGACTATATGTAAAATAGATAATCAATAAGGACTTACTGTATAGCACAGGGAACTCCACTCAATATTCTGTAATAACCTATACAGGAAAAGAATCTGAAAAAGAAGGGATATACGTATAACTGAATCACTTTGCTATACATCTGAAACTAACACAACATTGTAAATCAATTATACTTCAATGTAAAATAAAACTTAAAAAGTACAAACCTCCAGTTATAAGATAAATAAGTACTGTAAATGTAATGTATAACATAATGCCTATAGCTAACACTGATGAATGATGTATATGAAAGTTGTTAAGAGTAAATCTAAGAGTTCTCATTACAAGGAGGAAATATTTTTTTCTTTTTTTCTCCATGTTGTCCCATAATATCTAAATGAGATGATAGATGTTAAGTAAACCTATTGTGGTAATCATTTCACAACATATATAAGTCAAACCCTTATGTTGCACAACTGAATAGTATACAGTGATATATCCATTATATCAACAAAATGAAATAATCAGAAAAACTGAAAAGCTTCAACTGTAATCTAGAATGAAAGAAATGAAGTAAATTGAGATCTATGTCTTGTTATCATTGTTTGTTTTTAACCTACTGTATAAACATGGAGATGGTTTAGTCACTAAGTCGTGTCCAACTCTTGTGACACCATGAACTAAAGCCTGCCAGGTGCCTCTGTCTATGAGATTACCCAAGCAAGAATACTGGAGTGGGTTATCATTTCCCTCTCCAGGGGATGTTCCTGAACCAGGGATGGAACCAGTGTCTTCTGCACTGGCAGGATGATTTTTTGCTGCTGAGCCGCCAGGGTACAAATAGAGGAACATGTAAAACCATAGCAATTGGAGACACAGACTACCTAAAATAATACCTATTTTAAGTCATTTAAATTTACTATCTAAAACAATGCTTAAAACTGAGTCTGAAAAGGGAAAAGGTAGATAGACTCAGTAGTTGGATATTCTCTAATTAACTTCCAGGATGAATATTATCTTTAATAACACAAATAAGTACATTTGTTGTTCACTTGCTAAGTCCTGTTGGACTCTGCAAGCCCATGGACTGCAGTGTGCCAGACTTCCCAGCCCTTCACTACATCCTGGAGTTTGCTCAGACTCAAGTCCTTTGAGTCAGGGATGCTATCCAACCATTTCATCCTCTGCCATCCCCTTTTCTCCTACCCTCAATCTTTCCCAGCATCAGTCTTTTTCAATGAGCTGGCTCTTCTCATCAAGTGTCCAAAGTATTGGAGCTTCAGCTTCAGCATCAGTCCTTCCAGTGATTATTCAGGGTTGATTTCCCTTAGGATTGACAGGTTTGATATCCTTGCAATCCAAGCGACTCCTAAGAGTCTTCTCCAGAACCACAATTTGAAAGCATCAGTTATTTGGTGTCAGCCTTCTTTATGATCCAACTCTCACATCCATACGTGACTACTGGAAAAACCATAGATTTGACTAGATGGAGCTTTGTAGACAAAGTAATGTCTCTGCTTTTGAATATGCTGTCTCGATTTATCACAGCTTTTCTTCCAAGGAGCAAGTGATAGTTAATTTCATGCCTGAAGTCACCATTCCCAGTGATTTTGGAGCTCAAGAAAATAAAACATATCAGTGTTTCCACGTTTTCCCTTTCTATGTGCCATGCGGTGATGGGACCAGATGCCATGATCTTAGTTTTGTGAATGTTAAGTTTCAAGACAGCTTTTTCACTCTCCTCTGTCACCCTCATCAACAGGCTCTTTCGTTCCTCCTCACTTTATGCCAGTAGAGTGGTGAGCATATCTGAGGTTGTTGATATTTCTCCCAGCCATCTTGACTCCAGCTTTTGATTCATCCAGTCCAGCTGTTTGCATGGTGTACTCATCATAGAAGTTAAATAATCAGGGTAACAATATACAGCCTGACGCACTCCTTTCCCAATTTTGAACCAGTCCATCGTAGTTTCATGTCTGGTTCAAACTGTTGCTTCTTGACTTGCATATAGGCTTCTCAGGAGACAGGTAAGGTGGACTGGTATTCCCATCTCTAAGAATTTTCACAATTTGCTGTGATCCACACAGTCAAAGGCTTTAGCACAATAAATGAAGCAGAAGTAGATATTTTTTCTGGAATTCTCCTTCTTTCTCTAACGAATGTTGGCAATTTGATCTCTGGTTCCTCTGCCTTTTCTAAATCCAGCTTGTAGAACCGGAAGTTCTTGGTTCATTTACTGCTGAAGCCTAGGTTGAAGGATTTTGAACATTACGTTGCTAGCAGGTGAAATGAGTACAATTGTACGGTAGCTTGAACATTTTTTGGCATTGCCCTTCATTGGGATGGGATGAGAACTGACCTTTTCCAGTCCTGTGGTCACTGATAAGTTTTTCAAATTTGCTGGCATATTGAGTACAACACTTTCACAGCATCATCATTTAGGATTTTAAATAGCTCAGCTGGAATTCCATCACCTCCATGAACTTTGTTTGTAATAATGTCTCCTAAGGCCCATTTGACTTCATACTCCAGGATGTCTGGTTCTAGATGAGTGACTGTACCATCATGGTTATTAAAACCTTTTATGTATAATTCTTCCATGCATTCTCATCATCTCTTCTTAATCTCTTGCTGTTAGATCCTTACCATTTCTGTCCTTTGTCATGCATATTCCTATGCAATATTTTTCTTTACAGCATCAGGCTTTACTTTCACCACCAGACGCATCCACAACTGAGAGTCACTTCTGCTTTGACCCAGTTTTTTTGTCTTTCTGGTGCTACTTCTCTGCTCTTTCCCAGTAGCATATTGAACACCTTCTGATCTGGGGGGCTCTTTTCTGATATCATAATGTTTTGTCTTTTCATATTGTTCATGGGCTTCTCAGGGCAAGAATACTGGAGTGGTTTGTCATTTCCTCCTCCAAATAAGTATACAATAATTGAAAATTTAATTTGCTTTTTTTCAAAACATAGCCAGTCACGACCACAATTACTTCGATCTTAGCATATCAAATTCCAGTTGAGCTATTTCAAATCTTAAAAATGATGTTGTGAAAGTGCTACACTCAATATGCCAGCAAATTTGGAAACTCAGCAGTGGCCACGGGACTGGAAAAGGTCAGTTTTCATTTGAATCCCAAAGAAAGGCAACACCAAAGAATATTCAAACTAACACACAATTGCACTCATATCACACGCTAGTAAAGTAATGCTCAAAATTCTCCAAGCCAGGCTTCAATAGTACTTGAGCCATGAACTTCCAGATGTTCAAGCTGGATTTAGAAAAGGCAAAGGAACAAGAGATCAAATTGCCAACATTTGTTGGATCATGGAAAAAGAAGAGTGTTCCAGAAAAACATCTACTTCTGCTTTACTGACTACTCCACAGCCTTTGACTGTGTGGACCACAACAAACTGTGGAAAATTCTTCAAGAGATGGGAATACCAGACCATCTTACCTGTCTTCTGAGAAACCTTCATGCAGTTCAAGAATCAACAGTCAGAACCAGACATGAAACAATGGACTGGTGCAAAATTGGGAATGGAGTACGTCAAGGCTATACATTGTCACCCTGCTTATTTAACTTATATGCAGAGTACATCATGAGAAACGTTGGGCTGAATGAAGCATAAGCTGGATCAAGATTGCTGGGAGAAATATCAATAAATTGAGATGTGCAGATGATACCACCCTTATGTCAGAAAGCAAAGAACTAAAGAGCCTCTTGATGAAAGTGAAAGAGGAGAGTGGAAAAAGTTGGCTTAAATTTCAACATTCAGAAAAGTAAGATCATGGCATCTGGTCCCATCACTTCATGGCAAATAGATGGGGCAACAATGGAAACGATGACAGACTTTATTTTGGGGGGCTCCAAAATCACTGCAGGTGGTGATTGCAGCCATGAATTTAAAAGATACTTGCTCCTTGGAAGAAAAGCTATGACCAACCTAGACAGCATATCAAAAAGCAGAGACATTACTTAGCCAACAAAGGTCCATCTAGTCAAAGCTATGATTTTTCCAGTAGTCATGTATGTATGTCAGAGTTGGACTGTAAAGAAAGCTGAGTGCCAAAGAATTGATGCTTTTGAACTGTGGTGTTGGAGAAGACTCTTGAGATTCCCTTGGACTGCAAGGAGATCCAACCAGTCCATCCTAAAGGAAACCAGTCCTGAATATTCATTGGAAAGACTGATGCTAAATCTGAAACTCCAATACTTTGGCCACCTGATGCAAAGAGCTGATTCATCTGAAAAGACCCTGATGCTGGGAAAGATTGAGGGCAGGAGGAGAAGGGGATGACAGAAGATGAGATGGCTGGATGGCATTACCAACTCAATGGACATGAGCTTGAGTAAACTCTGGGAGTTGGTGATGGACAGGGAGGCCTGGCATTCTGCAGTCCATGGGGTTGCTAAGAGTTGGACACAACTGAACGATTTAACTGAACTAGGATATAAAACAGTTTTCATTGGGGAGTGTATCATTGGTAAATATTTAAACTACTAGTGCATAATGATAATAAAAAGCATGTCAACTTTTAGTTAACCTTACTTCAGTTTTATTTCTCTACAGATAATGTACCTACTTATTGCCTATATTCTGGCAAGCCTACTCCTACCATCACATTCATTATATTTCACTAGTGCAGAGAATAGTAGTTGAAAGACTAGTGGACAAACATAATTTTACCAAGGAGAGGAGATATTAATAAACAATTTTAGGAACATAAAAAGGTAACATAATTAAAAAGTTAGTAATATTCTAAACAATTTGTATGATAATAATTTGAGATATTTAGATGAAATGAAAATTTTCTGGTAAAATGCTACTTCTAAAAACCAACTAAGATTATTTTGTTAGTCAATTAAATTAAATGTTAGTTCACATAAAGAAAAAACTAGTCATCCAGGATTAGCAGTAAATTGGCACCCCACTCCAGTACTCTTGCCTGGAAAATCCCATGGATGGAGGAGCCTGGTAGGCTGTGGTCCATGGGGTCTCGAAGAGTCGGACACGACTGAGTGACTTCACTTTTCATTTTTATGCATTGGAGAAGGAAATGGCAACCCACTCCAGTGTTCTTCCTGGAGAATCCCAGGCACAGGGGAGCCTGGTGGGCTGCCATCTATGGGGTTGCACAGAGTCGGACACGACTAAAGCAACTTAACAGCAGCAGCAGCAGCATGCCAAACCTTCAAGGAACTGGTAGTTCCAATTTTAAGTTTACTTTTTCAGAAAATATGGAAGGAAAAACTCCCAACCCATGCCATGAGATCAGCATATCCTTGATATCAAAATAAGACAACAGAATGAGAGATGAAAAGGCTAGCTAGTATTATTTGTGAACCCTAATGGAAAGATTCCAAACAAAATGTTAACCAAATATAGTGGTATACCAAAAAAAAAAAAGAACCAGGTAGGATTTATTTCAACAATATATTATTTGATATTATTAATAGAGATCTCTTTAAGAAAATTAGAGATACTAAGGGAATATTTCATGTAAAAATGGGCACAGTAAAGGACAAAAACTGAAAGGAACTAACAGAAACTGAAGAGATTAACAAGAGGTGGCAGGAATACACAGAAGAACTGTACCAAAAAGGTCTTAATGACCGTGATAACTCTGATGGTGTGGTCACTCACCTAGAACCAGACATCCTGGAGTATAAGTCAAATGGGCCTTAGGAAGCATTATTACAAACAAAGCTCATGGAGGTGATAAAATTCCAGCTGAGCTATTTAAAATCCTAAATGATGATGCTGTGAAAGTGTTGTACTCAATATGCCAGCAAATTTGAAAAACTCATCAGTGACCACAGGACTGGAAAAGGTCAGTTCTCATCCCATCCCAATGAAGGGCAATGCCAAAAAATGTTCAAGCTACCGTACGATTGTACTCATTTCACCTGCTAGCAAGGTAATGTTCAAAATCTTTCAACCTAGGTATGTGAACCAAGAACTTCCGGTTCTACAATCTGGATTTAGAAAAGGCAGAGGAACCGGAGATCAAATTGCCAACATTCATTGGATCATAGAGAAAGCAAGATAATTCCAGAAAAAAATATCTACTTCTGCTTCATTGACTACACTATAGCCTTTGATTAGTCGGATGGATCACAACAAACTGTGGAAAATTCTTAAAGAGATGGGCATACCAGTCCACCTTACCTGTCTCCTGAGAAGCCTATATGCAGGTCAAGAAGCAACAGTTAGAACCAGGCATGGAACTACAGCCTGGTTCAAAATTGGGTAATAAATGTATCAAGGCTATCTACTGTCACCCTGCTTATTTAACTTCTGTGCAGAGAACATTATGTGAAATATCTAGCTTGATGAATCACAAGCTGAATTCAAGATTGCTGGGAGAAATATCAACAACAACCTCACATATGCAGATGATATCACCCTAAAGGCAAAAAATGAAGAGGAACTAAAGAACCTCTTGATGAGGGTTAAAGAGAAGAGTGGAAAAGCTGGCTTAAAAACCAACATTCATAAAACTAAGATCATGGCATCTGGTCCCATCACTTCATGACAAATAGAAGGGGAAAAAGTGGAAACATTGACAGACTTTTTGGGCTCCAAAATCTCTGGGAATGTTGGCTACAAACACCAAATTAAATGATGCCTGCTCCTTGGAAGAAAAACTATGACAAACCTAGACAGCGTATTAAAAAGCAGAGGAATTATTTTACCAACAAAAGTCTGTCGGGTCAAAGCTATAGTTTTTCCAGTAATCATGTATGGATGTTAGGCCATAAAGTAGGCTGAGCATGGAAGAATTGAGCTTCCAAACTGTGATGCTGGAGAGACTCTTGAGAGTCCCTTGGACTGTAAGGGCATCAAACCAGTCAATCCTAAAGGAAATTAACCTTGAATAATCATTGGAAGGACTGATGCTGACAATGAAGCTCCAATGCTTTGACTGCCTGATGCAAAGGGTTAACCTATTGAGAAGACCCTGATGCTGGGAAATATTGAATGCAGGAGGAGAAGGGGGCAACAGAGGATGAGATTGCTGGATGGCATCACTGACTCAATGGACATGAGTTTGAGCAAACTCCAGGAAATAGTGAAGGACAGGGAAGCCTGACGCACTGCAGTCCATGGGGTTGCAAAGAGTCATACACAACTTAGAGGCTAAACAACAATATTAGTAGAAAACCTATCTTTTCATTCTCATATATGCAAAATTTTTAACGACAATCAATATGCATTCAAGACAAAAAAATAACTACACTTAGCAAACTAGGACTTCAGCATAACTTCTTAAAATGCTTCCTCTGAAAAGCTTAAAGCCAATATCATTTTTAGTGTGAGAATTTTAGAAGCATATCCTAAAATATAGACATACTTCTTTAGCTCTGCATGTAACAAACTTGGAAGTCACCACCCTGCCCTATCCACAAATGAAAAGGTGAACATACTAAAGGAATCATCAATTTTCCTTCGATGTGTAAGAGGAGAGAGGACACAGGGCAAACCACTGCTCGTAGTAGTGAACAGAGAGACCGGTATAGACAGGGAGTCAGAGCTTACCTAAGCAGAGACCACAAGCCAGAAACTGGTCCTGAAACCAGTGCCAGAGCAAGGAAAACCTGAAGTGAAACTGAGAGTCTGTATAGGCTCAGTATCAACAACTCTGATTATAAACTGCAGGGGGGGCCTAGAATATTGTTAGATTTATCTCCAGGTGGTCAACCAGATTTCCATAGTAAATATTAGATAAAAATCCCCTCTGACTCAGGCAGGAGAAGGACAAAAGAAACCATTTTGTAACACTCCAGAGCACTATGTTCTTAACAAGACCTGCCCTCATGAGAAACTAACAGAACATAACTTTGCTTAGGTACTATCCTAACCTAACTACCCAGAAGGGAAATACCCAACCACAGCCCCTATGAGCCATTCTATCACAAATAAGAGAGAAGAAAAATGGGCCAAAACACCTTAACAAACATCTCACCAAAGAAGATACACAGATGGCAAACAGGCATGAGAAAAGATGCTTCACATCATCCTTTGTCAGGGAAATGCAAATGAAAACAATGAAACACCACTACATACCGATGATGAGTGACCAACATACACAACATGACAACAACAAATGTTGGCAAGGACACAACAAAAGCAACACCCATTCTGGTGGGAAGGCAAAATGGTACAGACACTTTGGGAGACAATTGGGCAGTCTTTTTTTTTATGCAACTAGACATACTCATACCCTGCAATATCATGATCACACTCTAGTATTTACCCAAAGAAGCTGAAAACTTATGCCCATACAAAAATCATCCTGTGGATGTTTCTGGCAGGTTTATTCATACTTGTCAAAATTTTGAAGCAATCAATATGTGTTCTAGTAGGTAAATGGATAAGTAAACTGAGATACGTACAGACAATGGGGTACTATTCAGTACTAAAAAAAAAAAAAAGCTAACAAGCCATGAAAAGACATGCAGTTAGAAAGTGCATATTGCTAAGTGAAAGAAGCCCGTGTGAAAGGCTGCATGTTGCATGATTCCAACTATGTGACACTTTGGAAACAGCAAAAGTATGGAGACACTGAAATGGTCAGTGTTTGCCAGGAACTGGGCAGAGGGAAGGAGGAATAGGTGGAGCACAGAGGATTTCTAGATCAGTGAAACTACTCTGTATGAAATTATAATGGTGGATCCATGTCATTATACATTTTCCCAAACTAGAAAATGTATAACATCTAGTAACTAATGAAACTATTACCTCTGGTTAATGATGTGTTGACACAATTTCATCAATTATAGCAAAAGTATTGCTCTGGGTGAGGAGGGTGTTATCAATGGGTAAGGTTATCTACCTGCATATGGATATGATAACCTCTGTATCTTCCTCTTAATTTTGCCATGAATCTAAAATTACTCTAAATAAAGGTTTAAAATCTAATTTAAAAAATAAACAATATCAAAAAAATTTAGATGCAATCAATAGTTCACCCAGCACCAAATTAATAGATCTTGGGTAGAGTAAACAGATAGGAAGAGGAAACTCAATGCCCAAGAATTGGAAAAGTAGAAATAAACCTGTCATTATTGGCAGAAGACATAATTGTCTACACTGACTATCCAAAAGAAACTAAATTATTAAAGTACAGTGAAGTGTCAGAATACAGGATAATTCAGAAATATCAATTTCAATATTTTACCTCAAAAACAAACTGATAATTTTCAAAAGATACCATGTACCATAGCAATAAAATGTAGTCCTTGATTGGGAAGGAATAAACAAGATTTTTAAATCATTTGTGGAGATAAGTAAAAATTTAATTAAAGTTCTTAGTGAAGACCTAATAAATGGAGAGATGCTTACAAATTTAAAAAAAAAACCCTAATATTATAAAGATTCTTCTCCAAATATATCTATAGAATGTATGTAATTTAAATAAAAAACCAAAAGTAATTTTAAAAAAGAATTTGACATCAAAATTTTGTTGGAAGAGCAGAGGGAAAAAACAAACATAGCCAAAACATTTTTGAAAAAAAATTGAGGCTAATCTCTCCAAGATTTCAAGAATTATTATAAACTTCAAGTATTTAGGAAAGTATGATACTGGAATAGTGATAAAGAGATCAATGGAACCAAGTAAGAATTAATAAATACCTACATTCCTATTGGTGGTTCAGACGGTAAAGCATCTGCCTACAATGGAGGAGACCTTGGGTTCAATCCCTGGGTCAGGAAGATCTCCTGGAGAAGGAAATGGCAACCCACTCCAGTGTTCTTGCCTGGAAAATCCCATGGATGGAGGAGCCTGGTAGGCTACAGTGCCTGGAGTCTCAAAGAGTTGGACACAAATGAGCGACTTCACTTTCACTTACATACCTACTTGGGCTTCCCAGGTGGCTCAATGGCAAAGAATCTGCTTGCCAATGCAGATGTGGGTTTGATCCTTGGGTCAGGAAGACCCCCTGGAGAAGGAAATTGCAACCCACTCCAGGATTCTTGCCTGGAAAATGATATGGACAGAGGAGCCCAGTGGGCTAGAGTCCATGGAGTTACAGAAGAATCAGACATGACTGAGCGCTAAACAACAACAAACAAAGGATCAGAATTTCAGAGAAGTTTAAATAAGTATGGCCAATGCCTACATGCAAAGTAAAGTGCAGTATCGTTATTAGATCACCCTCTTGGGTAGGTCCAGAGTGAGAGACCTTTTTATAACTAGTTTCTCAAAAATCATGAGTTCTGGTTGTTCCAAACACTGGAACAGTTCTGGTTGTTGTTGTTGTTGTGTGTGCTCACTGGTGTCCAACTCTTGGTGACCCCATGAACTGCAGCACGCCAGGCTCTTCTGTCTGTAGTATTTTCCAGGCAAGAATAATGGAGTGGGTTGCCATTTCCTTCTCTAGGGAATCCCTGATGCAGGTATTGAATCCACATTTCTTGTGTTTCCTGGGTTGGAGGGAGGTTCTTTACCAACACAGGCACCTGGGAAGCCCCTGATGATATTACTGATCAATAAGATACATTTGGTTATTTGTACTCTTACATACTGCTGATAGTAGTATAAAGTGGTCAGCTACTTTGGAAACGCCTTCATCTTGCTTTGTAAAGCTGAACGTATACACATGTTATGATACAGCAAGTCCACACCTATGTATAATCCCCAGAGATTCCTTGGCACATATGCACCAGGAGACAGGTATACAATGTCCTCAGTAATACTATGTGAAGTAATAAAACACTGGAAACAACAACCCAAATGTCCAGTGATAGAAAAATAGATAAATAAATGGATAAATCACACTATATACAGCAGGGAAAAATAATTAGACAACTACATGGATGAAACCTAAGACCATAGTTTGAATAAATAAATTCAGTTCTAAGTAATTGTTATATAGTATACTATATTCAGTTCAGTTCAGTCGCTCAGTCGTGTCCGAAGCTCAAAAAAGTAAGACTAAATAATGCTTATGAATGCATATATAGAGAATAAAACTAATATTTATAAAGCAAGGAAATGATGTTTACATGTGAGGAAGGAGGCCGGGAGATGAATAGGCTCAGAGTACCAAGACTATAATCATAGTGTTCTAGGTGATACATTGAATAGTTGATTCACTGTTTATCACTAGGCTTTATACTTTACATATACGTAATGCAATACTAAGTGGATCAAATAAAATGAAGATGTTGTCTTCAGTTCAGTTCAGTCGCTCAGCTGTGTCCAACTCTTTGCGACCCCATCTTAAAAAGATAATTAAGAAGAAGAATGAAGGAGCAAGGATGAAGAGGAAATGGTGTAACGATCCATCATACCTCTGAATGCTTGTGTGGGGGACAGAGCAGCAGTGGGGTGGCAGCAATGAACGCAACCCAGTAATTCTTTCTTTGTCATAAAAGAAACACGCAGGCATGTATGCTTCAGAGCACTATGAGGTGTGTTCCTGTTTTGTGTGTCATATGGCTTTGTGCTAGTTGAAAAGATTTAATAGAAATTGTAGGAAACAGTTCTTTGTTGGGGGAGATCACTGTTCGCTTTTGACGTACCTTTTATAACATTAGGAATACAATTTGGAACATGAAAAAAGTGTAATATATTCTACTAAGGCTCTAAAATAGCTATAATATATAAGAGATACAAAACACAAGGTAACATTTTAACCCCCTGAGAAAGCAATTCTGTGAGACAAATGACTCAGTTTCTCCAACAAATAAAATGCAGAGTAGAAAAAACAGATTTACAGTTTAAAATATTTAATTGTAATATATGGACTAATTAGACGTTATTGGATCTTGATTCAAATAAAGCGTAACAAAAAATTATCAAACAGAAGAAATTTGAGCACTCACTGATTACTTGATGCATTAAATAATCATTTTTTCATTATTTTTATTTGTGATAATGGCAGCTCTTTTTTATAAGACCTTAGTTTTTAAGGTAAAAAATAATATACTTACAAGTAAAATAATGAAATATGGAGAATTTGTTTAAAAATAATTGTGAAAAGTGAATGGGTACATAAAAGTCAAATTGGTCATGAATTGATAGCTACTGAAGCTGAGGATGGATACACAGAACTTATTTATATTGTTCTCTCCGCAATATGGTCAAGATTGCGATTGGAACATGTTAAAATGAATTAAAACGAAATGCTTTTCTATACGTAGTATCTGTCCCATTTATTCCTTGATACATCCTTGTGAACAAAACAGAGTACTATTTACTATCTCTTCTTTTTTTTTTTTTAAGGAAAAAACCTGAGATCCAGAGAATGTAAGAGTCATGTTAAGTGAAGTTTACAATGAGACAAAAATGAAATACAATCCGGAGGCTACAGACTTTCTCCAGAGTCTTTCTACCACCTCTGAATCCACAGCATTTTATGCTACCAAGAGGTGATGTTCCAGATCATTACTTATAAATGAGATGAATACTCATGAAACAACTCTCTAAGCAAGGCATTCTCAGACAGATAAATAGGAGTGTGTTGTAACCTTGTAAACAAATTCTAAAAATGAACAAGCCCTTGTGTGTGTGTGTGTGTGTGTGTTTTTCTTCACCTTTCCCCCAGGAGAAACACTTGTCAAAAATTGAATGAACTTTATTATTGTTCCATTAATAACTTATCTGAAGAAATGAATAAAAGTTACTGCTTCTAAAAGTAGTGTGCCATTTAAATTAATGTAGCAGTTTTGGCACCATCTTCAGGTGCCAAGGGAACAGACAAAAAGGTAAACATTAGATTCTATGTGATTTCAACCACAGTTATAAAAAGGCTGGCCTCCTAGGGGAGAAGAGATGAAGTGAAAAGGAAATCAGGGTATGGCAGTAAATTTGATGGGGATGGTAGAATGGGGAGATAGAAATTAAATGCTCATTTTTAATTGTTCAGTGTGATTTGTTTTACAAAATGTATAGTTTGGTATGAAAATGCATTTCCATTTATTTTTTTGTAAACAGCAATAAATAGAAATGGGCAGACATAAATACCCTTTGGTTGACAAACGTATGCCTAGCAAGACTCTGAATATTTTGTTTATCAAGTATTAAAAGCCAAAAAGCTATAGAAATTGTAAAGAAAGCTATACATAAAATAACAAAAATTAAAAATAATTAAATATCCCACAGAATATTTGAGTTTTGTTATATCTTCTTATACATTTGTTATTTCTTGAAACTTGGTTTCATTTTTGGTTTATCACGGTCTTTCCACATAGTTTGTAAATACTGTGGTTAAACTAATAACCTTCCTTGTCAGCAACTCAAGCCTGGTTCTCTAAAGCATTTTTAAATTTCAAAGTTAATTGAGCTTCAGAACAAAGTCGTGCACAGAATTCTAATTTGCAGTGGAAAATCTGTACCATGCCTGATGATGTCTCCCTAGAGACAAAGCATCAGGTAGTTTTGTCAATCAAATCAAAGTCACTGTGTTCCCTTCTAATTTATTATAGTTATTTATATGTTTACTTATGTCTTTAAGGGAGATTTGATTATGAATTATTTACTGTTGTTATTCCCTTTTAATGCACCAATCACCACATCGAGATCAATTTAGGAATGATGTCTGTAAATTTCCAGATAAAGAATAGTAAGCAATTTATGTGATAAACTAATGATACCATAAAGGAAGGGAAATTATTCTACATGAAATTCTTTCATCATCTCTCAAAATCTAGCAGTATTTCAAAGTCCAGTTTTTTTTCTTCTCCACAAATTTCTTCTTTAATGATTCCTGTTAATACAGATAATTCCTTCTTTGATAATGAAATATCTCTCATCTCATACTTGTAACATTTGGCCATAAATTGTTTTTCTTTACTTTAATTTCAAATAGGACTGCAAAGTCCTAGAGGAAAATGATGATTCATCCACTTCTTTCAAGAAACTTGTATATCGTTTTATTAGAATGCTTTGCACAATTACTGGTGCCAAAAATAGTTATTGGTGAATGTGTTGATTGAATGGCCCAGTGGTATATTTCAATATTGATCCAAATTCTTAAACATCCCATATATTTATACCATTTGCCATATAATTTTGAAGTGCTCTTTCAGGGTAAGAGAGGAGGCATAATATGCCTTGTCTGGACCTAGTCCACGTGACATGCATCAGCCAATACAAAAGTCAGCAGAGCTTTGAAATGAGCTGACATATTGAGGTTTATTTTCTTATTTTTCCACATCAGTCAGCTACCCATTAGATGCATGAGCAAGTCCAGGTAAGACCAGTAGAGCAACTGATGAGACCAATCCAGATGCATGAGCAAACAATACTTACTGCTTTATGCCACTGAGTTTCTGTGGTTATTTACTATGTAATACCAGTCCAGTACTCTTGCCTGGAAAATCCCATGGATGGAGGAGCCTGGTGGACTTGTGATCCATGGGGTCTCTGGGAGTCAGACATGACTGAGCGACTTCCCTTGCACTTTTCACTTTCATGCATTGGAGAAGGAAATGGCAACCCACTCCAGTATTCTTGCCTGGAGAATCCTAGGGACAGGGGGAGCCTGGTGGGCTGCTGTCTATGGGGTCGCACAGAGTCAGACACGACTAAAGTGACTTAGCAATACTCTGATGGTAATAGATACTAATACAAAACCTAAAGAAAATATTTTTAAGAGAATTTGCAAAGAAGTAGAACTAGAAAAAGTTTTGCTGTACAGCTCACTAATGATTTGTTTTAATTAAAGTGGGAAAGAGGTAGAATGTTTGAGGTAAGAGCCTATTTATTCATGCATTCATTAAAAAAAAAAAAAACTTTCATCAAGCTGCTACACTGTGACAGAACCTGCAACTGGCACTAGAGACAGAAGAATAATGAGACTCAGTTCCTATTCTTAAGTAAACCAACAATATGATTATGGTATGATATTTTGATTGGTAAACACTTTCACAGGTTTCTGTGGGAGCCAGACAGGGGCAAATGACTTAGGTCACAGGATTAGTTAAATTTTCCTGGAAGAAGTATTTGTTGAAATGTCATAAGGACTGTTGGGGAATCAGGGAAAGGTGAAAAGAGACCTGCCTAAACAAATACCCGGAGTCCCACATCAGCACATTTTGAAGGAGAGAAAATCACTGAGTATTCCAGAAACACCAGTTATATGAGGACAGTTAGATGAGGACATTCAGGTAAAGCCTAGAAAATAAGGATCTTACTAGATATAACCAAGAATTTGGACTTTATTCAGAAGGTTATGAGGATTGTGATTTTTTAAAAAGAGTGATATAAGGTCTATATTTTACAAAGATTGCTTGGGTGGAATGTATGAGGAAGGGCTGGAGCGGATAAAGGAGTCCAGGTGAGTAATAATGAAGATCTAAAGTAAGAACAGTGGACATAACGGTGTAAGATATTAAAGGACTAGAATCACCTGGCCATGGTGAACAGCAGAAAGCAGTTTTTAAACAGGAGAGGAAAAAGTCCAAGATTTCTAGATTAGAAGGAATAGTTAATAGGGGGCAGATATTAAAAGAAGAGCTTGGAAAGACAAAGAATGAGTTAAGTTTAGACACCATGTTGAGATTCAGATATCTCCTCTATTTTGGAGAAGATTTCATAGTAAGTTGGGACCAAAGGCATAAGAGCTCTAAGTAGATATAGCAACAGAAATATGAGCATTATTAGCATATTTAATTATAGTTGAAGCAGGAGCAAAATGAACATGTACAGTTAGACAAGAAAACAGTGAGGACCGATTCATAGGAAACACCCACTCTCATTTGAAAAGACCCTGATGCTGGGAAATATTGAAGGCGGGAGAAGAAGGGGACGACAGAGGATGAGATGATTGGATGGCATCACCGACTCAATGGGCATGAGTTTGAGTAAACTCCGGGAGTTGGTGATGGACAGGGAGGCCTGGCGTGCTGTAGTCCATGGGGGTCACATAGAGTCAGACACAACTGAGCGACTGAACTGAACTGAACTGAAAATGTGAAGTAGTAAGATGCATTTACGTTTGGAGTATGGTTAAGTGGACTGATTGGAAGAATAGGGATCAGGGATATTGGTACCACCAAGAGAAGTACCCAAGTGGTCTAAGTTGAATAAGGAAGAAAATACTGTCATAATGATGGGGGTTTTTTACATATATGGGCAAAATATTGAATACAAGAAAAGTTCTAGATTGTTCTATTTGACTTAGGAATGAAATGGAGTCTGAAATTTTGAGTTACAGATTTCACTTGAATTATGTGGATAGTGAAGTATACAGGTAAAAGGTGAGTGTGACTGTCTTTGTACTGTGTGTGCTAAGTTGCTTCAGTCGTGTCCAACTCTGTGCGACCCTATGCACTGTAGCCCACCAGGCTCCACTGTCCACGGGATTCTCCAGGCAAGAATACTGGAGTGGGTTGCCATGCCCTTCTCCAGGGGATCTTCCCAACCCAGGAATCAAACACATGTTTCCTGCATTGGCAGATGGGTTCTTTACCACTAGTGCCACCTGGGAAGCTCATCTTTGTACTGCAACCCTAGTTAAATCAAGGGGAATATGTCCCTTGCAGCTAACATTTCTTGGCAATCTTCACGAATATGGCAGAGTGGATTTTCCTAAACTGGTCATGGCGACATATTCAGTCCTACGTGTTCCTAGAGAATGCTGCCACTCCTCAGAGGAGGCAGTAAACTGCCCCTCCCCTTGAGTCAGGGTGGGATTATGTAACTACCTCATAATAAATGTGAATAAAATGTGGCAGCAGTGACTTTGAGTGATTTCTAGGGCTGAGTCATAATAGGTGACACTTGTATAACTTCATTTGATATCTATAACAACCTTCAGAACTAGGTTCCACATCACCTCCTTTCCATCTCTGCAATCTTGAGGCTCACGGAGCAAGATAACACAGGTGGTAAGAGGCAGAACTAGAATGACTTGTTGTGTAGGATTCTCCCCCAAACCTTTTTATAAGCCTAGGCTCTGAAAGCAGATTGCCTCATTTGAATCACAACTCACTCCAAGATACCATTTCTGCCAAACACTCAGAACAATACTAACACTTAAAACATTTTTAAAAAAATCTATACTAAGATAGCGTTAGCCGCTCAGTCACGTCCGACCCTTTGAGACCCCATGGACTATAGCCCATCAGGCTCGTCTGTTCATGGAATTTCCCAGGCAAGAATACTGGAGTGGGTAGCCATTCCCTTCTCCAGGGGATCTTTCCAACCCAGGGATCAAACCTCGGTCTCCCGCATTGCAGGGAGATTCATTACTGTCTGAGCTACCAGGGAAGCCCAAGAAGTTGTTTGCTAGAATCCAAAAGTGTTATATGCATAGACAAGGAGTTTAGGAGATCACTGTGGAGGAAAACAGGGTGAATCAGTTGCCAGAGTTCTTTTTCATGAATCTGTGCATTTACAAAGGCTGTTTCTTCTGCCTGGAATAGCTTTACAACCACCCATTTGCCTGTCAAACTCCTATGCCTTTTTCAAGTACCAGCTCAAATCTCAAGCACTATGAATCATTGCCTATGAATCATGTCAAATTAATTCCTCCAAGCTCTCTGATCTTATGGCATTTTATTCTCACCTTGATTACAACATTTAATAGATTGAATTGTATCTATATTTTTACAAATACATCTCTCCATTAGACTGTGAGCTTCTCAATGCCTACCTCCAAGTGCATTCTCTGTGGTGACCTCCATAGCATACAGAAGGCCTGCCATGTAGCCAGTTTACAATATTATGTTTATTAAGTTCAATAATAGATAAATAAGCAATAGTCACCAAAGGAACATATAGGAAGGCATAATTAATTCTAAGAGAGCATGGGGAGTGTCACATAAAAGGAATCAGGCAAACCAGACCTTTAAGATGCGGAAGTTTTCACTAATCACAGAACTGGAAGGAGGGCAATCTAGGCTGAGTAAACCACAGAAGCAAAAGTACAGCATGGGAAGAGACCAAGGGGTGTGGATTCATCACTCATGAGTACATTCATTTAATAGACGTTCACTGATCACCACTCTATTCCAAGCTTTGTACTAAGTACAGGGACTAAAAATAAAATAATAATTTATTGTAGATACGCTCAAGGATTCACAGTCATAACAAGAAAAATAAACATGAAAAGAGAAAAATTATACAGAGTGGGGGTGTTCTTGCAGAAGTATGAACCTAAGCTATGGCTTAGCAGAGAGAATAAGCAGGGAAGTCAGCCATGCCTGGGGGCTGAGATGAGGACAGTCACAGAGTGCCGTTTCACTGAGTATTTCAAGGTGAAGAATGGAGAAACGGATCTTCCAGAAAAAATAAGGAACAATGTGTGTAAATGCTTTTTGAAAACAACTTTATAGAGGGTCTTGTGTTCCTAGGTAAGAACACACATTTATTTTGTAGGCAGTAGCAGGCCAGTAAGTTTTTAAACTGAAAAGATATATGGATGAAATTTAAGAGGAGATGATGCTAGTGAGTCTGCGACAGATACACCAGAAGGGAAATGCAGTGGAAGCAGAAATCAGTTAAAAGATGTCCAACAGTGCAAGCAAGAGGTGAAGAAAAGATAGAGAGGGATAGAAGATGGAGACTTTAATGTGGAAAACAAAGAACTAAGTGATCCGGAGAGGTGATATCAGAAGTTTTAAATTTATTTAATAAGTAATTAAAGATTTTGAAGACAGAGAAACTGAGTAGATTTACAGTGGCTATTTTAGGAGGCTGTTTCTTTTAGCAACGTGAATGCTGGGTTAGAAAGACAAGGGACTAGAGGCAGAGAGATCTGTTAGGAAACTGATTCCAAGGCCAATGGAAGAGACAGAGCTCAAACTAGAACTGTGAAAGAGGGAATGAAAAGAAATCAAAAGAGGGGTCTAGAACTGATGATATGAAAGGTAAAAGGGAGCCAGTTTCTTCATATACTTATTCCTTTGACACACAGCTTTTCAGATATGCACCAAGGAGTGCTTGCTACTCCTTGATACTGAGAATTCAGGGTGAACAAAATAAACATCCCTACCCAGAGCTTATGGCTTAGTGCAAAGAGAGATAATTTAAGCAATTAATTACTTGGAAGTAGTTTAATTACTTGGAAGATAATTTAAGCAATTAATTACATAGGAAGAGATGATAAATACTGTATTATGAAAGCAGGGGATGCTATGGAAATACATAGCCACATCTCTTAGTATAGTCTGGAATGTTAGGAGATGGTTATGTTTAGGCTGAAACCTAAAGAAAAAATAGGCATTAACCAGGCCAAATCCTTCAGATAAAGGGATTTGGGGGTAGAGTGAATGGTATATGGGTGCTTCCCAGGTGGCAGCAGTGATAAAGACTTCACCTGCCAATGCAGGAGACGCAAGAGACGTGGGTTCAATCCCTGGGTCAGGAAGATCCCCTGGAGGAGGGCGTGGCAACCCACTCCAGTACTCTTGCCTGGAGAATCCCATGGACAGCGGAGCCTGGTGGGCTACAGTCCATGGAGTCATGAAGAGTTGGACACGACTGGGCACTCACACACACAGGCAGTGGTATATGAGTGGGGCCTTATTTTAGCGAATGCCTGAGTTTAAAATTGAACAAACATTGGAGAACTGGAGAACACAAATGTAAGTTAACCTGGTCAAAAGTCTGGCTGTAAAAGAGGCTTAATCAGATCAATATGGAATCAGAAGAGGATCTTCTTTTCTACGTTTTGTTGTTACAATTCACATATAAAAAAGCATATATAAGTGTGCAGTCAGTTCAAATAGTTTCTTTTTTTTAAAAAAAACTATACATCCATGTAACTACCATCTTGGCCAATGCATAGAACATTTCTATCACCCTAGAAACTTCCCTCATGCTTCTTTCACATCAATCCTCCAAGGAAACCACTGTCCTAATTTTTATCAGCACAGCTTATTTTTGCATGTTCTAGAATTGTATCTACATGGAAGCACACAGCGTGATCTCTTTCCTGTCTGACCTCTTTCTCTCAACACAATATCCTTGAGATTTATCCACTTGTGGTGTGTATCACTGGTGTGGTGCTTTATACTGCTGAATAGTATTCCACTGTATAAGTATAAAATATATGTATTATATAGCCATTCATCTGTTGATAAATATTCTGACATAATTTTTAACAAGTCTCTATGTGGAGATACCTTCTCATTTTTCTAGGACTGCTGGGCCATAGGCAAAGTGTGTTTGTAAGGAGATGCCAAACTTTTTCAAAGTTGTTGTTATCACTTTACTTTCCTAACAATAGTTTATGAAAGTTCCACATGATTTCTAGCAGTAGTATTTTTCACTGTCTTTAAAGTTCAATAATTCTAGAGTGAGCTTTTGAGGTTTTACAATAGTTTGATGACTAATAAATTTAAGCATTTTCCCATGGGCTTATTGGTATTTATATATTTATGTGAAGTGTGTTTTCAAGAGTTTTTGTTTGTTTTAAGAGAGAAAAATGAGAATACATAGAACATAAAGCCAAGCATCAGGACTTTCCTGGTGGCCAGCGGCTAAGAATCTTCCTGCCAATGCAGGGGATACAGGTTCGATCCCTGGTCCAGGAAGATCCCAAATGCCTCAGGGCAACTAAGCCCATGTGCCACAAGTACTGAGCCTGCATTCTAGATCCCTTGTGCCACAACTACTAAATCCATGTGCTGCAACAACTGAAGCCTACATTCCAGGAGGCTGTGCTCCACAACAAGAGAAGCCATTACAAAGAACCCTATACATTGCCACAAAGAGGAGAGCCCCTACATTGCAACTCGAGAGAGTACAGGCACAGAAACACAGACCCATCACAGTCAAAAATAAAACAAAATTTTTAAAAAGTGCCAAGAATCAATTATAAGAAAAAATATGAACATGTAGAAGAGCAATAAAATTAAAAGAGTAAGTTCCTGATAAGAAACATAGTGTATCAAAAGTATATAATTTATACTACCAGTACTGGATAAGTGACATACCTGCTTTTCAAATTATGTTGGTTAAGAGCTCAGAAACACTTGGTCTTTACTCTTGATAGTATAATTTCAATAATGTCCAAAAAATCTTGGTTGATCACTTAAAATCGACCAAAATCATTTTCATATTATAGGCTAACATTGCCTGACTGTAAAATTGCATGAAATTTTGTACATGTTCCCCCATCATATAATTGGCCTGCATTTAAAAGGGGCCACTGTGGTTCCATGAATCCAAAGTGAAATATACAGTATGTGAAAACATGATATAAATGAAATTAGCTATGCTATGTAGCTAAAATCAAGCGACTTTTCTGAATGTCAAAAAAAAGCTTGTTTTTAAAGAATATAGGAAGAAGGTACACATAATTGATGTTCAATGAGACTAAATAAAATATTTCTCAAAAGCTAGCAAAAGACTTACCTACACCACAAATTTAAAAATAAAAATTTTTAATCTCTGAGTTTAATGATAATTTAACACGTGCATCTTGCCATTTTCCAGTCAGCTTCTTAAAAAAGCTTTCAAATGAGTAATATGCTTTCTATAAAAACAGACAATATGAAATTTTTCATTTTTAAAATTGATGCCTGGTTATAATGATACCATAATTTAAATGTAAACCTAATCCATAAATGGTAGCAGTAAACAAATCAGAAGTGAAGGATTTGTTTCAGTTAGAGTTTACTTTCCTTGACATATTGAGTTGCCTCAACTACTCACCCACAACCATATCATATAATCAAATGTTCAAGTGTTACTTAAGGTGCTATTTTCAGCTATATGCAGTGGACCACAGAAAAATTAAGTTTCACAAGTACAAAGTTCGGCTGCTTTTTCATTCCATTCCTTCTGTTGCAGAGTATTCCCAAAATCAAATGAATAAAGAAGAGAATTATAGTCTGTATTTTGGGATTGTTAAAGGTTTCTCTGTTTCTGACAGTTTGGCTTTCTTTTGTCATTTTCTCACTTAAATGTTGTAAACTCAGAAAGTGCTAAGCTCAGATTCTTTATGTAGTGTTACTCATGCCATAAGACAATATTATTTTACCATGTCAAAGTTGTTTGCACCATTTGGAGCACATCTATCATCAAAACTCAATTAAATGGAGTCTTTCTATCTTCAACTAAAACAAACTGTTTACTTAGATTTGCTCAGTGTTTACTTCGCAAGAGGTAGAAGACCCAAATAGCACGGGAATATAGGTGTCTGGGGATATACCCGGGGTCAAAAAATTTAACCCAGAGAAGGAGGCCTTCTTCTTTGCTTGCAACAAGAGACTTTCTTTTTCTTTTGCCAAGTAAATGGCAGCATTATAATGCTATTCATACCTCACTGGTGTCCTAACAATTCCTCTATTCACACTGAAAAGGGATATATTCTCTTTGTTGCAAAGTATTAAATTTGTCCCTAGAGATTAGTGTGTAGGCAGTTTTAAAGGATGAAACAGGATTAGATAAGGTTTCTTTACGGAGAAAGAGTTCTGAAACAGTGCAGCAGAAAACCCTCTTGCATTACTCGTACTAAAAAAAAAAAAAATCCTTTGTTTTAACACTTCAAATCACAAGTCACATTTATTAACTTATTAGTTGACAAAATGTTTCTTTGTGGAGTTTTCTGAAAGGTAAGTTACAAATAGAAAAAAATTGACACTTGCCTTAATTGTATTTGAAATTTTATATCTTTGAAATCCCTCTATGGCATTTATAATATAAATACATTTTAAGAGATGATATAACAAAGATTTATTAATTGTAGCTACCTGCTCAGAGATTTAGAATGCTTCTGCCTTTCTCAGTGATATTTAGAAGGGGTGAAAACTATATCATACATCCACTGAAGTCAGTCAACATTTCTTAACTGTAAAAGTGTCAACATTTTGTCGAGGGTAGTTCTTTAAAATATGACAGTGGTTCATTTAGGTTCCATTTACTTGTTTATAGTAATAAACAGATAATAACACTGTTTACCACAGGAAGACATGATTGAATATTATCATCAAGTTTCCAAGAGAAGTGCAAGATAGATTTTCTTCAGAAGGAAAAAAAAATAGCCTGTAATAATATACTATGCATTTAGTAAATAATTTTAAGGCTACAGACCTTTTCTAATTCATTGTAAAGCTGCTATGTGATTGCATGTTAAAGTATTTGTGTGTGTGTCTTTATTTTACATGGTAGGGTAGATATTGAGTAAAAGTCTTTCTAGGATACAGTAGTTTCTTTTGCTTTTGACCATTTATCCACTAGCCACATGGAAAACTTTCATTTCAATAAAAAGGAAAGATTTGCAATTAGGACCCCTGATTTTGTTATAAGTCAAAAAAGAAACCCTTAATTTAAGGTTAACGATTATGTTTCTGCCGTTATGTACAGATTTTAAAGCTTACAAGAGAAAAGAATTGGAAATATAAGATTTCTCTTAAGATTAAAAAAAAAAAAAAACTCTTTGCGTGCTGATGGCACCTTGTCATCTGAAAACCAGGAA
The DNA here is from genome assembly GCF_016772045.2 of Ovis aries. NCBI lineage: Eukaryota > Metazoa > Chordata > Mammalia > Artiodactyla > Bovidae > Ovis > Ovis aries. Next base: position 37,654,383 of record NC_056071.1, read on the forward strand.
ACCTTCTGCATGCACTTTTTCTTCTTCACATTGCTGCCAGGTTATCAATCTTCCCATGGCACAGTTCTGCTTATGTCAGGCCCGGCTACAAACTATTTGTTGTTTCCCACTGTCTCCAGAACAAAATCCAGACTCTTTGGCTTAATGTTCAAAGCTTTCTACAATCTTTCTCTAAACTTCCCATTGCCACTTTTCTGAGTTAATTCTGTGCCAGGCTCATTGACACCCCCTACCTAAACACCCTCCACACTGTATCCTTAACAAGTTCCTAGACGTATCATGTGTTTTGGGGCTTTCACAGCATCGCTTATGTTGTTCTTGCTCTCTATCCATCCTTTCAGTTTTCACATAGACTATTTCACCTTTCACTTGTGGGTATCTCAGTGCAATAAATATTTGCTGGTCTGCTTCTGATAAATACCACTGTGTGCATGCCTGCTAAGTTGCTTCAGTCGTGTCCAACTCTTTGCAACCCTGTGGACCATAGCCTGCCAGGTTCCTCTGTCCATGGAATTCTATAGGCAAGAATACTACAATAGGTTGCCGTGCCCTTCCCCAGGGGATCTTCTGACCCAGGGATCAAACCTGCATCTCTAAAGTTTCCTGCATTGGCAGGCAGATTCTTTACCACTAGCACCATCTGGGAAGCCCCAAATAACCACTGCACTGGGCTATAATATTAAGATGTTCTGATGTAATGCTCCTTGCCTGTGTGGAAAGTCAGAATCACGTTAAGGTAGCTTTGTTATTTCATAGGCCAATAAAATTACTATATTTGTTTCTGCTTGTTCAATGGCTCTGGAATGTTTTTAGTGTTTCTCCTGATTTCCACCTACCCTTTCTAGTCCAAAACAGAAATAAAAATGTTAACGATTTTTGCAAATATAATTGATGTGAAATAACTGTAAGTGAGACTTCCCTGGTGGCTCAGGAGATAAAGAATCTGCCTGCAATGCAGGAGATCCAGGTTCAATCCCTGGGTCAGGAATATCCCTCAAAAAAGGGAATAGATACCCACTTGAGTATTCTTGCCTGGAGTTGTTGTTATTCAGTCACTAAGCTGTGTCCAACTCTTTGTGTCCCCATGGACTGCAGCACACCACGATTCCCTGTCCTTCCCTATCTCTCAGAGTTTGCTCAAATTCATGCCCATTGAGTCGTTGATGCTATCCAACCATCTCATCCTCTGTTGCCCCCTTCTCTTGACCTCAATCTTTCCTAGCATCAGGGTCTTTTCCAATGAATCAGCTCTTTGCATCAAGGGGCCAAAGTATTGGAGCTTCAGCACTACCAATGAACATTCAGTGTTGATTTCCTTTAGAATTGACTGGTTTGATCTCTTAGTCCAAGGGACTCTCATGAGTCTTCTCCAGCACCACAATTCAAAAGCATCAATTCTTTGGAGAATTTAGTAGTTATATGAAAATAAACATCTGGAAATTTGCAAATACTTATACTAAACTAGATTTATTTTCCACATGTTCATCCTGATTTTGAGGTCATGGAAATAGAATCCTGTGGTCTGAGTTAAATTTTATCACTTTCTAACATTTTTATGAATACTCCCCACTTTGGCATATCTCTTCCTCAAATTACACTTTGAATATTCTGTATTAGTTTGGACTATTTCTGGGAAAGTAACCTTTAACAACTTTTGAAAAACACAACTGAAGTGAATGAAATAAAAAATGAATAGATGTTAGATGGAAAAGAGAAAGAAAAGATTTGAATAAATGAGTATCAATCATTAAAGAAAAGTAATTGCTTTTTCACTTTCACACTCACAGGACAATATTTACTGCGACAAGGAAGACCCTGCCATGAGACTGGTCAGTGGGATTGTTGGGTTGTTGCGGATAATGACACTGTTGTTTCTTCCTCCAGATTTAAGACTTCAAGAACCATGGAACTATAAGGGGAAAAGTCCTAACATAATACTACTTTCAACACTTACACTTCAGAGTTTTTGCTCAGTTTTGCATTTGAAGAGAAGAAAATTATACTAAAGTAATATAATAAAAAATATATGCTTTTCATTTCAGAGCTCTCAAAACCAAATGTACAGTGTCTCCTACTGTGATCCTAACATAGCCACCTTAGAGATGAGGAAACCTCCACTCAAATGCCTTGCTCAAGTTAACAGAGTCAGCTCACGGTAAATCAAGCCTATAATTCAGCTAGTTCCACATCTCATCTGATTTCTTTGTCTCAAAGTATATTTGAAGGCCTCTTTGACTAGGCCAGATGGATGACTGGATTTTGCATTACACATATTTTTATGTATTTTGCCATGGTTTAGTTTTCCAAAGAGATTTTTGGTCAAATCGAAGATAGTTCCTGCAGCCATGCTACTTGAAATTTGTATATAAAATCAGTTGATCCATCAAGTTGATTTTGGAATGCAGCATCAAATTTCAAAGTAACAAACTGAAAATAAACAATAGAGAGAAGACTAATATGTTCACTGAAATGTTTTTCCATCATCCAAAGGCTTTGATGGACACTATTACTTTTATAATTCTAATAGCAGCTACCATTTATTGGGTGTTCCTAATATGCCACACATTGTGTTCCTTAAACACACACACACTTATTTTATCACCTCAGTGATACAAAGGGAAGCATTTGGGTGGTAGAGTGGTAAAGAATCCTCCTGCCAATGCAGGATACAAGAGATGTGGGTTTGGTCCCTGGGTCTGGAAGACCCCTGAACAGGAAATGGCAACCCACTCTAGTATTCTTGCCTGGAAAATTCCATGGGCAAAAGAAATCTGGCAGGATCCATGGGGTCGCAGAGAGTCAGACATGACTGAGGACATATACACACACACACAAACAGGCTCAGAGAACTCATGTGCCAAATCCAAATTCACACTGTTAAGATCTGAGATCCAGGTGTTTTATTTACCTGAAACTCAATTTTTTTACTGCTTAAAATTACTAAACTAATACTATAAACCTTTTAAATAAGCTGATATATGTCAAAAATGTTTGTATTATCAGAATATTAAACACTACATTTGATCTCTCTCTCTCAACCTTCATAACAACTATTTGAGAGTAGGTATCATCATGTCCATTTTCCTGTGAGAATAAGAAAATTTTGGAAAATTACACACTGTCCTCAAGATTACTTGGTTAACAAGAGGCAAAAACAGGTTGTCAGCCTAGGAAGACTGTCTTCATCCATTACTCTATACTGCCTCTCATGATCTCCTTATCTGTAGGAACACATAGCTATTCTTTAGATGCATAAACCAGGAGAGTAGATGTAATGTATTGTAACAAATGATCCAGAATTTCAATGCCTTACCACAGATAGTTATTTCTCACTCATAGTCTCTGTGCTTTGTAGTTGTGTCTTTGTAATGAATGTGTGTAACAGGATCCAGGTAACAAGGCAGCCACTATCCATAACTGGTCTCATGGCAAAGGGACAAAAACAAAAAACAAAACAGAGGCATAGACAATCATATGCTGGCTTTTAAACTTCTACCTGGAGGTTATATGGCCACTCCTGAGTCCTGCCAGGTGAGGATAAATAATCCTTTCTTGGTGATTGGCTCCCTAGAGACAGAAATCTGACTGTTTGGGAATAGTTCACTTGGTATCTAGTACAGTACTACCAAGATATGCATATCCATGCATAAAATGACAGGATACAAGTGTGTTTTCTTGACTGTGGCTCTTCAAACAACCTCAGATCTTAGACCACCAGAGGAAAAGACACAAGTTAATGGAGCAACTTTTATGAATAAAGAAATAAAAACCATCTGATGGGATAATATAACATTCTTCACTAGTATAATTTATAGCTGTAAATTTACAATTTATAGCCTAAGAATTTATTTTACTGGGGAAAGGGGAGTTGCATTTGTAATAAGATACTGAGTAAGGAGAGTAGATATTGTCAGATCCTGCTGGTAAGTGGACAGATATCTACTGCATTGTTTAGGGTAGGAAAGAAAAGCAAAAAATATAAATAAGCAACAATACAAAATGGATTACATTGTCTATAAATGGAATTCTATTCAGCAAAGCAAAATGATCAGAATGTAATGGTACAGAAACTACTAGTGATAGAGGAAAAAAATCAGGTTATAAAATAATATTATTGTATAAAAGGCATATATTAGAAAAATCACCAAAATGTTCAGTTTCCCTTGATATTTTTTTAGAAATTTCCTTTGTTTCTTGGAGGAGTTCAAGGAAGGGGTAAATTTACAAATTTTCTATACTGAATACTTAATACATTTCAAAGAAACTAACATATGAATTAAAAAAATAAATTTTTAAAACATAAGTAATAGCCTGTGGAGTCCAAATACTAAATAAAATTGTCTTTAATAATTTTAAAAAAAGAGTTAAATTCAGATAACTTAATAATCTCCCAAAGCAGTCAAGAGACAATTAGTGATCTTTCATAATCATTTTGATCATTTCCCACTGAATATTTGACTCACATTTTACTCCATCCTCAGTCTCATCTTCAATATAAAGGCTTACATAATCCCCCAACACCTACTAACTCTGAGCTCCACATCAGTTTGGAAATGATTTATTCTTTTCTCTCCCACTAAACTAGCAGCTAATTGGTAGCACGAGAGCAAGCCTATTCCTCTTATTATCCTCCAGCTAATATTCCTGACTCTGGACTTCTCCATGGCTGTCTGTCCTGTACACTGCAGGCAGAGTTCCTTTGATAAAATAAAAATTGAAATGATAAGTTTTGAAAATTCTTTATTTCCTTATTAGTTAGCTTATTATAGGTTTTGCTTTAGTAACAGATAATCTCTAAATCTCAGGGGCTCACAAAAACTTATCTTTTTTTCCTCCTGTTCAAGTCAGCTGGGGAACAGCTAGGACTCTGGTCCCCTCATATTTTTTTTTTTTTAATTCTAGAATTCTAAAGGGGAGAACAACTCTTCTCTATTACGTTGGGGAACAAGCAATGGTAGCATCATGCAATAACTTTTTAAAAAATATTTACTTATTTATTTGGCTATGCCAGGTCTTAGTTTCATCATGCAACTCTTTTGTTACAGCATGCAAACTCTTAGTTGTGGCATGTAGGATCTAGTTCCCTAACCAGGAATCAAACCCAGTCCCACTGCATTCAGAGCTCAGAGTCTTAACCACTGGAGCACCATGGAAGTCCCAGGCAATAAATTCTTAAAGCTTCTGCTTAGATGTGATGTAAATCACTTAGGCTCATGAAAAATTCTACAAGAGTGTCCTGTGGCCAAGTCTGATGTCAGTGACGCAATAACTAATATAATTCTGTCCCAGAGAGGGACTGCAAAAAATCAAAAACAATAATATAATCTGCCACCAAGACAGGTAATGGTAATGCCTTCTCTTCATACTTTCATACAGTTTTTATAGATATTAATAGTTGAAATGAGGAACAATGAGTAGGAAATTGCTAACTTTTACTTCCTAATATAATGAGTATTTGTTTGCAAGAAAATTAAAACAATTTAAAGTCCAATTTTGACAAGAATCAAATAAAAGATTGTAAGTTTTTGTTTAGGTTAATTTGACTTGGCAAAATGAATCTGGGCCACATAATCAGCAGCAGTATATTTTAAAAATTGACAAAATGCTCAGGAGCATTCTAACTGTCCAAGGAATAAGCATGAATTAATATCTGTTCAATAATAATTATCTGAGCAATAATATATGTTTTGGGTACATCAGACCTATTTTTAGATGGACATTGAAGAGCCAGATAAGTCAATAATGGTTGATGGCACAATCTACATTTTCCAATGCCAAGTACTGCATAGATGTATTCTTTTTCTCAATGGAGTCCAGGAAGAACCCATAAAATGTTCAGCCTAGTGCCTGAGGCTTTTCCACTTGGGCTGTTTTTATTGGTTCTTAATTGCCAGAATATTCCCAACAATTCAGATACTTTTTCTTAAAAACGTTGTAAAGCTTTAATTTTACTGATTATGTTCCTTGATTCTCTAGAGGGTTAAGGTCTTCTGACTGAATGTTAAATCCAAAAACCAACTATTCCAGCAAACATTACTAATGCAAAAAAAAAAAAAATAGAAGACTCAGTTATTTAAAAAACTAGTCACAGGAACATTTTTAACAATTCAGTTTTACTTCATTCAGCTGCAGTAATTTGATCTAGGTTTAGGCTAGAAGACAACTTTAGAAACTGGTTTTAAAGAATGGATAAAGATTATTTGTAATTACCATATCAATTGTTTGTTTATGGAGATGCTGCCAAAGTATTAGGAGTGCTTGAGAAGAGTTTCTTTTCTTAAATATATTTATTTTACAGTTTTATTTACATTTACTAGCCTGGCAAAACCTTTCATCTATGAAAGACACTGGTTTCCATGTAATTGAAAAAATACAAGCAAAGCTGTTATTTTGCATCACACAGACAAAAGAAAAAATACTCAGTTTCTTCAGAATCTGAACATTTAAAAAGAAACCAATTTAAGAAACATGCTTATATGTAGAAAAAGTCTTTCTTTCTATGTTCCTTAGTAAAATATTTGCAAGGAATGAAAATCTATGTAAACATATATATACATATATATGTGTGTATATATATATACACACACACACAGACATATATAGAAATAGAGAAAGAGAGATACAATTATATACAGCTACATGTATAGTTGCAAATACATATATAATTATATATCTGTGTGTGCTTATATAAATATAGATGATATAGATATCATTATAGATATAAAGTAATTTTAGGGCTTTTTTCTGATAGTTAAGCATTAGAGCTTCATCAGTTTTCCTTTCCTGGAAAGGCTGTACAATATGTAAATGTACAGTTTGGGAGAAATGCAAAATACAGGGTACACAGTGCTCTGAAACTGCTTATCCTGGGTAAGTAAAGGTAGATCAGAAAGCTAAACTGGGCTTTGCAGATAATGCCACAAAGGAACTCCAGTCTCTAAAAGCTAATCTTACCCTTGATTATGCTCAGCAAAGTTTCTCACTGTTAGAATGTATACTGACAAAATATCAAAAATTGGTCACCACATCCCATGTTGACAATTTTATTTGTATTGATATATTAGAGACCAAAGCAGTAAGAGATTTGCCTATAAGCAACACTATATCCTAAGCTCGTGAGCCCATGATATCTGTCTCTCACTTGGTGAAGATACGAGAGAGGGTGCTGCCACGTTACTTGGTACAATTTACTGATATGTACAAAACAAAGAGAGTGCTTTTAATAGTTCTGAATATCATACTTCTACATTTCAACAGAAATCCAAACACTGAAGGCAGGCCACAGTGGACACAAAAGACTTCATAATTTCCGTTGTGAATAATTAAAGTAATACTTAAAGCACTCAGGTTAATTCAGAGCTTTGTTTGCACTTCTATTTTAGTTGTAAAAGTGTGTCAGTTATAAGAGTACCAAACTCATATGTGTTTGCTAACTCGGTTCAATGGATGATACTGCCTAGAATGATCACTTTGAATTGAAATATGCTTAACTGCACTTCAAGTTTTAAAACAGCAGTGTTTTCTAGGCAAGGTGAACACATGATAACAGTCATTCCATAGTTGTAAATTTCTTAAGTTAATAGTTGTATGTTACAAACAGTATCAAGTATAAGCCAAACTTTTTATATTTTTTGCATTAAATATGAACTGGGTTACTGTATAATTTCAACATATGACATCCCGCTTCAAAAATTATTTTCCATAGGCAGTTATTTATACTTTCAGGCATTTTAATTTCTTGAATTAAAGGACGCAATGTAGGTAAAGATATTCCTATATTTTCAAGTTCTCTTTTGATTGGTAAGGGACAGTGCAGGCCCATCTGTTTTGCAGCAAAGAAAGCCCCAAACCATCTGTGTAGAACCACATGCCAGCTAAAACACAGAGATATGCACAGTTTTTTTGTTATGAAAAATTTTGCAGTGTTTTTTTCTGTATTAGTGTGAATAAATTAGCAACAACTAAATTAAAGAAATCTTTAGAGAACATATTAACTTTCTAGTGCCTACAGTAAATTATATTCATTTAGAAATGATGAAAGTTGCATTGTCCCCATATGAAATTTTCCTTACTATTCTGAATTTGATACAGAAATCACTCATCATCTGCAAAGTAAAATAGCTACATTGTTGGGAATGTAAGTTCATTTTATGAAATTTTTTGATTGAACAGTTCTCTGACTTTCAAAGAGTAAACAATTGTGATCTTTTTGCTCATCTATAAAAAGTACCACAGTAAGATGAATAGTATAGTTATAATTGGGACATTATAAATATTACATTATCTATATAATATCCAGACACTATAGCACATGAGACTATTTTGTGGCATATTTTAAAGAAGTTCTTGTTTTCCCATTTCCACTGAAGCAACACTGCTGAAGTATTGTTTAGAGTCTACTGCAGTAATTGAAAATATAAATTAACTGCTGGCTTTAGGGAGTCAAAAAGAATACTGAGTAGTAGATTAAATGCTAACTACATTGTATTATTCTAAGGCATTGAAGAATTATATTAATATTTTTAAATAAGTTCTAAATCTAAAATATTGCACACAGTACTTTATACTGGTGCTTTTGGCTACACAAATTTGGCTTTCCAGGCCATTTATCCTCAAAATCAGTAAAACCCACACAGGCCAACAATCTCTGCAAAAATCAAAAACATCACTTCTTCTCGCAAGTCCTCTATCTTTACTCTGCCTTAGTTTATACATGGTTTCTGTTTGATGAGTTAGAAAATAACAAATAACAGAGATATGTGAACATACAGCAGTTCCTTAATGCCTAGTAAGTACTGATGAACTATGTCACTTACTCTGACAGAGACCTTTCCTTTTATGTTTTACAGTGGTGTCGAAAATGCTTATTATCTGTTTGAAAAACATTAAAAGCTTTAAATTCAAGCAGCTCATTTTTCATTTTGTTAATTGCATAACATACTAATGTTGCACTAGGTTGTTTTTTTCAGTGGTATAATGATGCAACAATATTTACATACCAACTCTGGTTTTCCTTTAATGGTTTCTATAACAAGATCATAATTTCCTTTAGCGTAATCACTGGCAGATTTATTTGGCGTCCCATCTTCACTCTGCTCTGGCTTTGGGGGGCCTGGGAGAGAGCACATACTTTCCCTTTCCTCACTCAGCACACTCTGTTCCTGTGTAGATGCGGCAGGTCTAGGCTACACTCCTGCCAGACATCCATGTTTAAAACCCTTTTAGGATGCAGTATCAGTGGAAATCAACTGATTCCTCTGAATTCTGCCCCAGAGCTTTAACAAATTGGTTTAGCCACCATAATTCTACTGCACAGTAATGTTGTAAATATGTGAAAGATGGATGACTAGAGGAAATTTTCACTGAAAATTTTACTGAACCAGTTTCAATAGATTCATAGGAGAGGTGACATTATGAAAAGGAGAGTTATGGTATTCAGGGTTTTCTATAATGCACTATTAATATCAAGGCTGACTTTGAAAACAGCAGTTTCTACCCAGAGCTCTATGACACTGCCTCAGAAATCCCTGTAACCTGTCCTTCACCTTGCCATGCTTTCCATCACTATAGCTAAAGCCGTGGAATACTATAAATCCATCTTCTGCATTTTTTAAATTTTCCCCACATAGAACAATAATAAGGTGTTAAGATATGTCTGGCTATCTTGCTCAACATGCCTTGAGAGCAGATGAAAACACCATAACATGATGCTCCAAATTTAGCTCCATTTGTCCTGCATGAAGAAACAAAATCAAAAAACAAAAAACAATTTCAAGCTGTCCCCTAAATGGAGCCGATTTCAGAAAAAAATACCATTAATCAGAGCACTGCAGATGGGTGTGACTTGTTCTTTGGATGACATTGTATGAGATAACTTCACCTACCTCTCATTCTGTTTGAGAGAGTTTGTTAAATGTCTAGGTTCTTTTCAGTAGGGAGTGACCTGTTTTAAACCACAGGAACAGCAGACTTTTGAAAAGAAAAACTGTTCACACATGATCGAGTTGGGTAAAGCTGTGATTTTCTGCTTGGCTAGAACACAGTCTATGATTCAGTTATAAGGTTAATCAATCTGAACTAAAATGTATAGGGATATACATAAAAGATATACATCAAATGTAATCCTTAATGTCTTGGGAGGAGCATGTATTTATATGTCCTCATAGTGATGACTCAAGCTAATTCCAATCGTATCATGAGATCTCTAATGGCTACCTTCTGTGTTGTTAATTCACTTTGCTGGGAGATGTCCCTTCCTGAACAGTAGTTAGAAATATGCATTGAAACCTATGGCATAGGCTTAGAAGAAAAGCTTTGCATATTAAAAGCTAACAGAATGATTCATGGCTAGCAATAAATGTAACATATTTAATATTTTATTAAAAATGTTCTTATAATAATTGAAACTCAGAGCAGGATTTATTTCAATTAACTTGGGAAGCAAAATAAATATTTAACTTATTTATCATTTCACAATTAAGATCTATCATTTAAATGAGATGCAATTAGTTTTCTCTCTTAAATGAAATGAGGCTCCTTGTAGTGTGGGCCAGGGCCGTTATTTCACTTTACTCTTCCAAAGGGCCATTTGTTTTTGAAGGTTTTTCTTTCGTTTTTCCTTTTTTTTTGGTGCTTTTAATCTGCTCAAAAAAGTGTCAAACTCAACTGCTCCCATACCTGAACAGTCGAGATTTTCTTCTATTTTGTAATGTATGTCTGCTTATTAAAGTCTTCAAGACATCCTAGACTTAGGCAAACAGTGTCCAAATGTACCATATTTAGCTTCTATCTCAAAATCTCCCGAGCTGTCAATTTAGGTGTTAAAGAGACCATTTGTAAAGCTTGGCTGGGAATTGCCATTATTGACTGGAATGTGTGTTTATCATTACATTCAATGATGAAAGTGGAACATGGAGCATATGAATAAATGTCAGCAGATGTTTCTTTTAAATGGCCTGATTTCAACCTCCTGTTGTTTGTCTTGAATACAAATATTAAAAAAGGGAAAAGAGGCAGAATTTTTTATGACATAAGTGCAAGGGTAGTTAGATTTTTTGAAAAACAACAAAAATAGTGGCTAGAATATCAGACTGAGGGAGTCAAGTAGAATTAAGAGTTAGTTGGTTATGCTCAGATACTCTTATGGGCTTCTAAGTAGATTTAGCAAAAGGAGGTTTTCTGTATGTTGTTACAGCAAAATCCAACCTCGCGGATTTTTTGTGTTTAACAGCTGCTACTAATGATTGTTTTATTTTTTTTTTTTTAAATAGCTGAATTTGATTACAGCACAGAGGGTGTTCAACTTGGGTTAAGGGTCTCCAAAAGTCTTGATCTCTTATTTGAAGATGATGAACGAAAATATTCAGGGGCAAATGGACACTGTTTCCTTTTAAATTCTTATTTTGAAAGACAGACAATGAACACAGAAAGCGTATTTTACCTATTGCAGTGAGGGGAAAATCCAATGTAAATTCAGTGGTATATAAATAAAATACACATTTTAGTTGGAAAGACAGACAGACTCATCTTTTGTTCACTTCTCTAGCAATTTCTGAGAATGTGTCTATTTAGTGGAACTCTTGTGGTGCTTTGGGGGCTGTAAATATTTGGGTGTCATTTTAAGGGTATAAAATGACTAGCGACAAATTCTGGGTGGGATTTAAGAGATGGAAATGTAACTTTAGAAATCAGGCACTCATATTAAATTTCCAACATGATTGGTCTAAAATACTCCAGAGAAAATTTTCAAATATTATACGTCTTGTAACAAAATTGTTCAGAATTTGTCACCATTTCCACTTTATTTAAATGAGAATAATTTGTACTTCAGATTGTAAGGAGCACTACAGGCTAATGCTTACGTCTGTCAAAAACATAGAACTTTCAAAGCCACTGAAGTTATGAGAAAAGCATGTTCCAAGCTTTAAAAAGGGCAATGACTCGGGGTCGGCTTTTATCCCTGGCTTTCATTTTGGTAGCAGGATTGTTTGTAGCCACTGTTAGTGGTGGGCACAGATATTGCATACACAATTAGCCATTTTCTCTTAGTTTTGAGAGTGTAAATGCCTAATTGCTTGTGCAATTAAAGGAAGCACAAATTTTCTGCCTGTAATATAGAAGGCTAGGGTGGAATGTAAATTAAAACCATTAGTGTAATTTTCTGACTTGTATATCAACAAATTATATATGTTTCTCCTATATGTTTGGTATTTCTGTGGTATTGATGAAAAAGCTACCATTTAAAATGAGATGTGCTCTTATATAATGCTTAATTACAGATAATTAATTCTCATATAATGCTTAAGACAGAGAACATTTTGACAAATCTTGCTAATCAAAAGGTCAAGTTTAACATTTAACAGTCAAACTTTTATAATACTTTTTTAAAAGGAATTAAAGTATTGCATTTGTTTACTGAAGTTTTCTGGTGGAATAATGCAGTATTTATTTTAAAATCCAAAATTGAATCTAAATCTTCTTTTCCATCATTGGCACATACTCATCTTTGGAAATCACAAATAGCAAAAACTGCACTTACCTAGGGGCTTCCCTTGTGGCCCAGCTGGTAAAGAATCCTCCTGCAATGTGGGAGACCTGGGTTCAATCTCTGGGTTGGGATGATCCCCTGGAGTAGGGAAAGGTTACCCAAATCAGTACTTTGGCCTGGAGAACTCCATGGACTGTATAGTCCATGGGGTTGCAAAGAGTCAGACACAACTGAGCAACCTTCACTTTCACACTTACCTAGACTGGAAACTTGCCTCAGTCATTACTGCATCCTCACCAGATACTTTCAGTAAATAAGCGCTCACATTCCATCCCTGAATACACTTTCCACATTCCTTCAGTTCAGTACTTTGCATAACCTCTTTCTATCACAAACATAAACTGTAGTTTCCCCTCTAAAGAACTGTAGGTCAGGCCATAGTCATCTTCCTTCACCTTCTTTTCCAAATTCTTTCCTTTCTACTTTTTTTCTGTCCTGGTTTTCTACTTCCTAATATGGGTGCACATGCATACCCTCACACTAATATGTCCATGACACCTATTCCAGGACACATCTTCACCTACAAAACTATCAATACTTGACATGCGAAATATAAAATGCCTATCAATTAACTCTATCTCACTTAACTATGCTTCACCATGATTGAAATTATGCTCTAAGGCTCTATTATGATAAAAAAGAATTATTAACTAGTTGAAGAGTTCTTTGATCAGAAGGTGAAAGGCCCCGAGAAATGCTGGGATTTCATTATACCTCATACACATGTCACATAAGGAAACAGGATCCTGAGCAGGCAAAGTTGCCCGTGCTGTGTTTGGCAGGGAAAGAATAAGAATCCCTTCCGTCACTTTGCCTCTACTCATGAGGCAGAATATGAATTTATTCCCCAGGTTAATCAATGCACCATGGGCCAAAGGGTATGGTACTGACCCTTTCTGCACTTCTATTTGCTATCCCAAGGGTCCCAACCTAGCCACAAAAGCAGGAAAGGCACAGTGGGCGTTCCTTCACAATGCCTTATATACAGAAGACATGGGATAGGAGTGTCTCAGGATTGAACTGAATTAATAATGTTGGATGATAACAAGTTGCATTTAATCCACAAAGAGGAAAAAAAAAAACCTTTGTCATGAGAAAATTAAAAATAACTTTTTGTAATAATGCGTCTCATATTTTAGGATTGTAAATTGAAAGGTTAATGCTCAGTCATGTTTGACTCTTTGCGACCCCATGGACTATACCTGACCAGGATCCTCTGTCCATGGGATTTTCTAGGCAAGAATCCTGGAGAGGGTAGCCATTACTTCACTCCAGGAGATTTCCTAACCTAGGGATCGAACTTGGGTCTCCTGCATTAGCGAAAGTGAAGTCGCTCAGTCAAGTGTCTGACTTTTTGCAACCCCATGGTCTGTAGCCTCTCAGGCTTCTCTGTCCAAGGGATTTTCCAGGCAAGAGGACTGGAGTGGGTTGCCATTTCCTTTTCTAGGGGATCTTCCCAACCCACAGATCGAACCTGGGTTTCCCGCATTGCAGGCAGACACTTTACCCTCTGAGCCACCAGGGAAGGTGCATTGCAGGTGTATTATTTACCATCTGAGCCATCAGGTTACATGTCAAAAGAAAAAGATGTTCTAGGATGACAGGTTGCCTTCATCCATACGGAGATGTTTTTAACTGCAGATGAACCGTTATGTCATTTTGTGATTCTAAGTACACCTGGAAGTCCTGATAATTACCCATTTTTTAAGGAAAATAGATTGACTAGAAAACTTGATGGTCTGATGATGTGTATTCCTCTTACATTAAGAACAATGGCTAGTTAAGATATGAGGATTGACATGTTCTTAAATTTAGTTTTCTCACTGAAGCTGGCCACTGTCTTCCAGAATGAGTTTTAGGAAGTAACAGTTTGTGGGGGAGATGCAATTAGATCATCTTAAGAAATTTTCATTTTCTAGGAACTCACAGACACTCAATGCCATTTTGTGACTCTACAAAACTGAGGGTGTGATGGGTAGGGTGCAGTATTCAAAGAATGTATTTGAGTGTTTTCTTGGAGTATCTCATTGTACTAGAGTTCTGGACAAAATCTTTCTACCCAATCTAGTTTAACATTCAGATACTGTAATATATTAATACAAAGTTAAAGTGACTTAATAGCATGTCACACTTAAAATCAGGAAAGAGCAAATAAATGGCTTTGAACACTCAGGTTAGAGTTATTTTCACTCTTGTATGGTAAACACAGTGGTCACCATGGTCCTTACATTAAGACTTTTTATTAGTTTTAAAAATTCTTCTCTTTAATTGGTGTGCTGTTAGAAAGAGTTTATAGCTTCTAATAGTTTAGGACTCAGGTCCCAAGTAAATCAAATAGCAAGAATGATATAGAAGCTGGAGAGCACAGGAGCTTAAGGACCAATGTTCACCAGAGAAGAATCTTTCAAAGACAGGTAGTCCTCCATAAGCATGAACATTAAACAGTTACTAGCTCCCAAAGCCCCCCATACCCCAGTGCACCAGCAATTCTTGTCATGTGGTTTAGAAGAGTTTAGAGAGAAAGCGTTAGTTGCTCAGTC
Source organism: Ovis aries (assembly GCF_016772045.2). Classification (NCBI taxonomy): domain Eukaryota; kingdom Metazoa; phylum Chordata; class Mammalia; order Artiodactyla; family Bovidae; genus Ovis; species Ovis aries. The sequence goes on from NC_056071.1 coordinate 37,669,470, forward strand.
ATGTCCAACTCTGTGAAACCCCATGGACTGACGCCCACCAGGCTCCTCGGTACAGGGGATTCTCCAGACAAGAATACTGGACTGGGTTGCCATTCCCTTCTCCAGGGTATCTTCCTAACCTAGAGATCGAACCCAGGTCTCCTGCATTGCAGGCAGATTCTTTACTATCTGAGTCACCAGGGAAGCCCTTAGAGAGACAGAGGAAAAAACAAAAAAAAAAACAAAAAAACACCAATGGTGAAAGAGCCAAAATGTAACAACACCTTCTATGTTCAAGGTACTCAGCAGAGCAACTTCACAGAGAGTATTTCCTCTATTGTCCAACCATGTTGGAAGATGGGTAGTGTCACCCTTAATTTCTGGAAGAGAAAATAGATGCATAGTTTCAAGAAAGCACTAGTTTAAGGGCATGTTTCTCCTTGGGGTTAACATATTGGGCCAGCCGGAAAAGAGCAGCCCAAATAATAGGTACTACACACCAATTATAGAGGCAAAGGATAGAGATTAAAATACACAACCTTACATAGAGCTCATTATAATTACCGAAACCAGAGAAGAGCAGGAGTCCTTTAATTCTTCAGTAAATTCTCATTGATATTAAAGACAGGCTTTTAATAATTATCATGCTCAATTTTTCAGCAAATAAAGGAGCAGATGCTAAGAGTTTCCAAGTAGCCTTAAGTCTTAGCACAGACCAACTCAGATTGTTTGAGATTATAAAGAGGATTCTTCTTTTTTTAACTGAAGTAGAGTTGATGTACGATATTATATAATTATAGGTGTACAATACAGTGATTCACAATTTTGAAGGTTATACTCCATTTATTAGTTACTGTAAAATATCACCTATGTTCTCTATGTTGTACAGTATGACTTTGTAGCTTATTCGTACATAACAGTTCATACCTCTTAACCCCCTGCTCCTAATTTTTTGACAAATCTACTGATGCTTTAACACAGCTATCAAATCTAGCTCTTAAAGAAATTCTCAGTTCACTGCACTAATATGTTTTGTTGAGAAGTTTTGTTTCTTTGACCCTGAGCTAAACAACTAATTAAGAGTATTAGGAGTTTCACTATATTCCAGAGGTTTCTTACTCTCTAACTCAACCTTTTGGGTTTTCAAACATTTTTAAAGATAATGGTTTCTATATTGTTTTGGTACTTATGACAGTTGTTATCAGAAATAAATTTCTTTTACTTAAGAGCTTTCAAAATCATTAATGGTAAAAAGAAAAAAAAATTTTCACAAAGATATGCAAAATACTTAATTAGGAATCTATTTAAATTCTTATTTGAACACTCTCTACATTTAATCTTTATATTTATAAGACTATAACACCTAAGATTTGTGTTTTTTACTCTATTAAAATAGCTAAAAAAGAAAACTGCACCTAAAATTTTAAACCCTATAAAATAAAACATCAATAGATGCATCAAAATTTTACTCTTCCAATATTATTCTCTGATTCATTCTCTTTATATACTAACACTGTCACAGTTAAATCACTCTCTATCAAATATAGGAACAGAATGATACAACATGGGATGAGCCAGATATGATCAGATAACTTTTAATCTATGCAATTGTGGAGCTCATATTAATGAGGGAATCCACGTCAAAAATTAGTAACAGGAGGTATCGTACAGATGGATGGCGATAAAAAATTCCAATTTAAGATGAAAGTAGCAGCAATGCAAATTAGTGCAAAGTGTAACTTTTGTTCACAAAAAAATTAAGGTCAAATTGCACAGATTTAGAACTAAGTGTGTTAACTTCAGACATTGTCAGCAGTTTCTTTGGAAACTTCAATCACTCATCTTTCTGAGATTATTATGTTTTAGACAAGTGTCATATCCTAAATGGTGTTTTTCCAGTCCTTCCACCTTGACTTGTATACTTGCAGACTCTTTCAACTATTTTCAATTAGAATCTCCAATCTAAAAACCCATTTTTAAAGAGAAACATTTGGAAAATAAAGTTCAGTGCCTAAAGAGCAGAAATATTCTGTGTGAATGGACAGCCCTGGACAGAAGATTTTCAATGAGGAAATGAGAGTTCTGAAGCATTTGGGACCAAAGGAAAAGAATATTTCTTCCCAAACATTTCCAGCTTAGAATATGTAGTGAGGAAACTGGAATTTTCAAACCTTAAAAAAAAAAAAAAGAGAGAGAGAAAACATTTTGGCTGATAAGATGTTACTGAATAAAATATTATCTGAAACAAATGTTTAATTCAGAAAACACCTGCCAATGTAGATGTGCCCTTCAATAAATATGGCATCTCCATCCTCATTTAACATGTTTCTTAGCAATGAAATGTTGGCATTAAATTTAAACATAAGTTCAGTATAAAACAGGCATATAGCTATATCTTGTGGACATGGTGTTATAACAGCTAGACCAGGGAGTTTCAATGTTTTGAAGTCACAACATTTTTATATTAACACCATTTGGATATCATAATTAAGTAGTAAGGTGTTTAGCGATATATACAAGAGAATAGTAATCTAACCACAGTGATACTGGGGTTTTGTTGATAATTTACATAAAAGAAATAATCTGAAAATAGGGCTTTTAATAATATAAAGATAGCAAAGTAGGCCATAAGCAATGTAATAATATTTCCATTTTCCTCTTTACAGTGTGTTTGCTGGATCATGTAAAATATCTTCATAACTGTGGCAAGTGGCAATACAGAAGCTATTTGTTTTCTAATGCAACCTTGAATGCCCTTGAGACAAATGTTATCTTTGTAGAACAGAGGCAATAAATAAATTCAGAGATCTGAATGAAAACGGATTCATTCTTTCATGTATTTACAAATTACATCCCTCCTAAAAACTTATTATATAAAATAAAGATCTGTAATTTCCAATAAAAACAACCAATGGGTATTATACTTGCAAACCATGAAAACTGGCAGACACTATGCGACGCTAATTTGAAGGATAATGTAAAAAAAGTCCTGAAACTGGGAAATTGCAATTGTCAAAATAAAGAAAACCAGATGCTACCTTGGTTGAAAGAAAAGTTTCAAGGCGCAAGAATATCTTAATTACGATGACAGTTGTTATACCATATCCTCCAGGTTTGAATTGGATTGAGGGTGAAGAAAATCTTCAGAACGTATTCCAATATATACATTTATAACCAGAAAGCTGTAACTTAAAGACTCACGCAAATAATTAATGAAGAAAAAGCAACATTTTTTTGAAAATGTATGTATAACAGAATACTATTAAGATTATTTTATGGAAGAGTTATTATAATGAAGTATTTTGATACAGATATGTTTAAAGCTTTCACTTGAAACATTTATCTTATTATGTATCAGTTTATCAGATCAAATATTTGCTAATATAGATATTAAGAAGATGAGATACTGGTCAGGTAAAATTACATGAGAGAATGGGATAGAGAGGAGGTTATAGAATTAAACCTCCCTTAGAATGAAGATATGAAGATACAGAGGAAAGACTATCCATCATGTTGATGGAGAATGTAAGGTGGGCCTTGTGCTTACAGTGGTTCTGTAATGTCAAAAAGGAAAAGAGGTACTGAACATAGCAGTTCCAAAAGTATTTCCTGAAACACAGTGTTTTCCTAATGTCTGACTCTTGAGTACAAGGATGACAAGGTTCACCCTACATGTGAAATATTTTAGATTAATGCTTAGATTCATTCTTAACTAATTGAAAGCTATGACTTTAAAAATCTCAATCTAACAATATTTAGTGTTGATTATATTGCTAAATGGATTTCTTGAACTTCATCCAAGAGAGTCTAATTATTGAGACTCTATTTTAAAACTCCTATAGAAGCGTATACCCCAAGAACCAAATATTGTGATGCCCTGAGGGATGTTTTCCCTCCTATTTTGTTGTCACTTTATAACTACAGTATCACACACCAAAATTCTGGTTTATTAATATCTCTAAACATAACTATGCTTCTCAAGTAAAAAATATACTTTTAATTGATAACAGAAAATTATCTAAATCAAATTCACAATATACATATTCAAAGCATGCTCAAAATATTACTGGAGTTCTTTGTAATACAAAGGAAGATAGAGTTTGGAATTATTTATTTTAGAGCAAATTGTTATATGTAAAATATCATGCAATATTGGATAATCTCATCATAGGGCTAGAGGAGAAATTACTTTCACTTCCAAACACCATGAGGTAGCTTAGAGTAGATCAAAGCTCTTGCTGAGAACAATTAGGAAAAGCTACATAGCACACAAAGACATAAGCTTGAAGGCACTGGAGAACTGCTGAGACAGCCAGGATTCAAGGGGCAAACTTCTGGAGGTGGGGAAGGAGCTTACCAGGACAAGCCCAATTTTTTTATGCTTCTTTTCCTCTCATGGCATGTGCCAATTCTTAGCTTAGGAAAAGAAGATGAAAAGGCAGGTTATGTCAACTGCACCTATTGAGAAGGCAAAAACTGGAGTTTTGTGCTATCAAGGAAGGCAGAAATTTGTTGGGCTTAAACCCACCCAAAAAGGAAAAATCTTGTAGTTCTTCAGGAGTTACCAACAATGCTGCATTGATGATTAGGCTAAGAAGTCAGGAAGAAAGTAAATACGCAGTAGGACAGAGGCATTCTCATGGCCCTGGGAAGTCTCTGTTGGGAACTCTGGAAAGTTGCACCTTAGAAAGGGATGTATAAGAGGAAGGCCAAGTCCTACCAGGACAGAAAATCAGTTTCCTTTCACCTCAGTCCAAAATTACGTGCATGTGTGCATGCTCAGTTGTGTCTGACTCTTTGATACCCCAAGGACTACAGCTTGCCAGTCTCCTCTGCCCATGGAATTTTCCAAACAAGAATACTGGAATGGGTTTTCACTTCCTTCTTCAGGAGATCTTCCCGACCCTGGGATCAAACCTGTGTCTCTGAATTATTTATTTTAAAGTAAATTGTCAATATGTAAAGTATCACTCAATATTGGCTAATCTCATTATGGGGGGATTACTTTCACTTCCAAATACCACATAGTATCTAAGAAGAGATCAAAGCTCTTGCTGAGAAGAATTAGGAAAAGCTGTATAACATACAAAGACATGAGCTTGAAGGCATTGTCATCTTCTGCATTGGCAGGTGCACTCTTTACCCCCAAACCACCTAGGAAGTCCCCAGTCTATCATTAGATATGTTCTATCTTTTTGCTGCCTGACAGAAGGTGAAATAAATCCTCTTTAGAATAAGAAAACATAAATTAATTCCTACAATCAAACACAATGTCTAGGATTCAATTTAAAAAAAAAATCTTACTGAAGTAAAGTGTCAAAGAACAACTAGTAGCTAATAGAAATAGATCTGCAGGTGACACAAATGTCAGAATGTCCAGATATGGAATTAAAGATTAATTGATCAATATGTTCAATAAATGAAATAAACCAGATAATCCTACCATAAAACTGGAATATATAAAAAGAATCAAATAAAAATTTTACATGTAAAAATTATAGTAACTTAAATTCAGATTTCAAAAGATAAGGTAACTATAGTTGGGGAAGAGCTGAAGAAGGGTTAACAGATCTGTTAGATAGGCCAGTAGAAAATATCTAAAGAACAGAAAATATTTAATCAACTATACTCCAATATAAAATTAAAAATAAAGCATTAATGAAAATACAGAATATATAGGTGAGTTGTGGTTAAAAATCCTAATATACACACAATTTGATAGCTTGAAAGACTAGAAGAACAATGGGCTAACTGCTATATTGTAGAGACTTTCAACAAGACTTTTTAAATGCTGGTGAAAAAAAAAAAAAACCAGAAGAACAAATACAGAATATCTTATAAACCTAAAGAAGGTAAAAACAAACAAACAAAAAGATTACACAGGGAAAATCACACTGAGTTTCTTCAGCATAAAGCAAACAAAAAAACCATAGACAGTTTAGACTTAAGAGTACTTGAAGGATGAAAAAGTCATTACTTTCAAAGAAGTGAAAAAAGCAGTGAATGCCAGAAGATAATGAAACATCTTTAAAGTGTTAAAAAGAGAAAAGAACCTACTAAATCAAAATTTTATACCCAGATGAGATATCCTCCAAAAAAGTGATGCTAAGATAGAAATACAAAAACAAAGATTTTTCAGAGCAATAGATTCACACTAAAGAAAACAATAAAGTATTTCTTTTCACAGAATTAAAATAAATCCAGAAGCAGAGAAATGCAGAGCGGAATGAAGAGCAATGGATAAATTAAATATGTTTATGCAGTGAAACAGATAGTAAATCCACAAAAAGAAACAATATGTTTTTGTGGTTTATAAAATAGTTAGAAGTAAATGTGTGACAAAAATATAAAAAGTCAAGAAGTAGGTAAATGGATATAAATTATTCTATGTATCTTGCATTATCTGGGAAGTAGGTAAGAATATCACTTTGAAATAAATGCTCAAAAAACAAGGATGTGAGTTATAATTTCTAAGGTAAGTAATAAAAAAACTAGTGAAGTTTAATTATCAAGTTAGCTAGAGATTTACGCATGGAACATGAATTGCTAAAAACATCTGATTAGTGGAAAATGAGGAAAGGGAGAAAAGGAAAGTAACATAAAAAGGGACATTTTCTAATGACTTAATACATCAGGAAAGCAGCAATTTTAAATTTATATACATCTGATAACACTGCTTTAGATTATATGAAGCAAAATAAAATTGACAGAAATAGAAGCAAAATACACAAATCAAAAATCATATGGCAAGTTTTTAACACACTCCTCTTAATAATAATACAAAAAATAGATAAAATAGCAGTAGGAACACAGGAGATTTGAGTATGAAAATAAACACTCAATCTAACTGACTTCAAATGTGATAGACTATACATTGAACAGGATTCTCTGCTGGCTCAGTGGTAAAGAACTTGCCTGCCAATGCAGGACGTGTAAGAGACATGGGTTCAATCCCTTATTCAGGAAGATCCCCTAGCGAGGGAAATGGCAACCCACTCCAATATTCTTGCCTGGGAAATCCCATGGACAGAGGAGCCCAGTGGGCTACAGTGCATGCCAAGTCTTCTCTGTCGTGTCTGACTTTTTGTGACCCCACAGACTGTAGCTGCCAGGCTCCTTTGCCCATGGGGTTCTCCAGGCAAGAATACTGAAGTGGATTGCCATGCTCTCCTCCAGGCGATCCTCCCAATCCAGGGATCGAACCCACGTCTCTTACATCTTCTGCACTGGCAGGCAGGTTCTTTACCATTAGCACCTGGGAGGCCCTGGGCTTCAGTCCATCAGATTGCAAGAGTTAGATACAACTTGGCATCTAAACAACAACAACAACAATACACTGGATACTGTCTTCAAATGTTACAGTATATACATTCTTTCAGGTACACATAAAATGTACACCAAAACAGACCACAACCTATCAATATTGAATATATTCAGCAAATTACAGAGAATTAAAATATGGTGTATTCTCTGATCTCATTGCTATTAGATTAGAAACCAAGTTTTTAAAAAGTTAAGTAGAAAATATAAAGATGTTTGAAAATTAATCAATACATTTTTAAGAATAAATTAAACATTCTAATCTGCAATTTGTATTTGTATAAAACCTACAGCAAGTAACATACACAATAGTGAAACAAACAAACAAAAAAATTCCCCCATGAGACTGGAAAAGAAACAAAGATGTCCATGAGCACTCGTGTTTAACAACTAGTCAGAGCAATAAGCAAGTGAAAGAAATAAGAGATATAAGGATAGAAAGAGAGAAATATGATATTATTTGCCAATGAAATAACTGTATAGTTATAAAATCCAAAGGCTTCTATAGTAAAACAAGATTCATAAACAACTTGAGCAAGGAAACTGGATAAATGGTCAATATAAAAAATAAACTGTAATTCTATATACCATTAACAATTAGAAAATTAAGTTTTTAAAATATACAGAAAATTTGCAATAGCATTCCAAAAAGCAAATGTCAAAGAAAAAATTTTAATATGTTTAAGACCTCTACTTATAAAACTATAGGACATTATTGAGAGAAATTAGGACTATAAACACTAGAGATGAAAGGATTTGTGAACAGAATACAATGTTGAAAACATAGCATTTCTCCCAAAAATGATATATAGATTCAATGCATTCCCAATCAAAATTGTACAAGATATTTTTAAATGTGGAAATCAGCAAGATAATTTTAAATGCAAAGAGATAAGAATAGCCTAAATCAGTTTGAAAAAGAACAAAATCAAAGGATACACATTGCTAGAAATCAAGACTTAGTACAAAGTATAGTAATTCAGAGTTTGGTGCAGAAGGAAACTAAAGGAGAATCTAAATACAGATGTATACACATATCAATACATAGTCGATTTATGGCAAAGGTGATTACACTGAAATACTGAAAGAATTATCTTTTCAATAAAGTGTTATTCCAATTGTACATATATCAAGAAAAAATTATAAGTGATTCCTACTCTACAGGATACACAAAAATCACTTCAAGTTGTCCATAGGTCTAAAAATAAAAGGTTAAAAAATAAGCTCTCCTCCCCCCCACTCCCAAGTAGGAGTATATTGTCACATTTTTGGGGTAGGTAAAGATACCTTTAACAGGAAACAAAATGCACTAACCATAAAAGCAAAGGCCAAATTAAAATTAAGAAAGACACCATTAAGAAAGTGAAAAAGGCACTGGAAAAAGTTGGTTGCAATGCATCAATCTCACAAAGGAAGTATGCAGAATATACCAAGTTCTATAAAACTATAAAAAAAGACAGCAGAAAAGAAAAATGGACAACAGATATTTCACAATAGCCAATAAACACAGGAAAAGTGGCTAAACATTATTAGTTTCCAAAGGAGAGTAAATTAAAATTACAATGAGATACCACTACATCAGTTCAGTTCAGTTCTGATCATGTCTGACTCTTTGTGACCCTGTGGACTGCAGCACCCCAGGCTTCCCTGTCCATCACCAGCTCCAGGAGTTCACCCAAACCCATGTCCACTGAGTCAGTGATGCCATCCAACCATCTCATCCTCTGTCATCCCCTTCTCCTCCTGCCCTCAATCTTTCCCAGCATCAGGGTCTTTTCCAATGAGTCAGCTCTTCACATCTGGTGGCCAAAGTATTGGAGTTTCAGCTTCAACATCAGTCCTTCCAATGAACACCCAGGACTGATCTCCCTTTAGGATGGACTGTTTGGATCTCCTTGCAGTCCAAGGGACTCTCAAGAGTCTTCTCCAACACCACAGTTCAAAAGCAACAATTCTTTGGCATTCAGCTTTCTTTATAGTCCAACTCTCACATCCATACATGACTACTGGAAAACCATAGCCTTGACTAGAAGGACCTTTGTTGACAAACTAATACCTCTGCTTTGTAATACACTGTCTAGATTGGTCACAACTTTCCTTCCAAGGAGTTATGGCTAAAATTAAAATAGAATATGGTGAGGATATGAAGCAGCATCAGACATTGCTAGCACAAGCATGAAATGGCACAACTGCTTCAGAAAATTGTTTTATCACATCTACCACAGCTGAACATATCTTGTTTCCATTCCCAGGTATATAGTTAACCCCAGGCAGAAAAGTATGCTGAAAAAGGTCTGTTTAGTCAAATCTACTGGTTTGTCCAGTAGTCATGTACAGATGTGAGAGTTCGACCATTAAAAAAGGCTGAGCACTGAAGAATTGATTCTTTCAAAATATGGTACTGGAGAAGATTCTTGAGAGTCTGATGGACAGCAAGGAGATCAAACCAGTCAATCCTAAAGGAAATCAACTCTGAATATTCATTGGAAAGACTGATGCTGAAGCTCCAATACTTTGGCCATCAGATGTGAAGAGCCAACTCATTGGAAAAGACTATGATGTGGGGAAAGATTGAGGGCAAGAGGAGAAGGGGGTGGCAAGGATGAGACAGATGGTTGGATGGCATCACTGACTCAATGGACATGAGTTTGAGCAAAATCTGGGAGATACTGAAGGACAGGGAAGCCTGGCATCCTGCATCTATGGGGCTGCAAAGAGTTGAACATGAATTTAGCAACTGAGCAACAACTGAAAAGTATACTTATATACCCAAAATACATACCAGATGAATAAAGCCAAAAATTGGAAGCAACAAATGCCCATCAAAAGTAGTGATAAATTAACTTTGGCATGTACATCTGGTGAATACTCTATAGCAATGAAAATAAATGAACTATCATTATATTACCACTGTTCCACAGCATAAGTACAGCAAAGTACATATCATGTGTAACTACTTACATAGAAGTCAACAACAGAGACTTCCCTGGTGCTCCAGTGGTTAAGAATCTGCCTTGCAATGCAGGGGATGTGGGTTTGATCCTGGTCAAAGAACTAAGATCACATGCCACGGAGGATCTAAGACCCTGCATGCTCTGAAGCCCCATTGCCACAAGTAGAAACCCTGTGTGCTGCAACAAGAGAATTTGTATACCACAATGAAAGATCCTGCATGGTGCAATGAAGATCTCTCGTGTCACAACTGAGACCAAATACAGCAAAATAATTTGTTTTTAAATCAACAACATGAAAATAATTGGAGGCAATAGGAATCAAGATAGTGATTTCTTTTGGCCAATGGTAATAAGAAGGGACAGAGGTGAATTTTTTATATGGTAAAAATGTTCTTTTTCATGAAACCACTGAAAAGTACATGGATGTGTTGACTTTGCTCAAATATCCAATCATTTGTACACTTATATTTGTACATTTAATATGTTTTTTGTTTCAATGAATATTTTTTGAAAAACTTACATGGTAATGAAAATAAGTTTTGGAAGAAAAGTTTCAGCTTTGTCTTTTCAGATTCATTACTGAATAGCATTGGGTTTATAATTCTGACTTCTTGAAGACTTGGGTCTTCAATTTCACTTACCGCAAATGGGAAGTTAAGAACTTTAGTTAACTACTTTTACAATAATAAGTCCAAATGAAAGGCACTATAAAGCACAATAGAATGGTTACTTCCTTAGAATTTTATGTGCTTGTACTTTTCCCCCTAAAATCTCAAAAGTTATTATATTTTGTGTCCTAGCTACACACCCATGAAGTGATAAGTACCAAGTGAGTAAGATGAAGTAGCATCCCATCTCAGAAGTGAAGTAGAATGAACCAAAAACACAGTTAAAGCCATTTGGATTTTTCCTAAAAGATGGGGACTAATTCAATACTTGTTTTGAGACCTACCTACTCAAACATCAAATTTCTACTTTGACCTAATCTACCAAACACAGACGTCTCTAGTCATTTTCAGAGACTAGTTTTTAGCATCTCCTTCGATGGATAGACCCATGAATATTTGTTTCAGACAAAACACTTTAGACAGCTGTCTACATTTCTCATCAAAACAGTTTCTCCACCACCCCTCTACCCCCGGCCAAGACTCAAATTCTTTAGATTTCCAGGTGGTGCAGTAGTAAAGAATCCATCTGACAATGCGGCAGACACAGGAGACATGAGTTCAGTCCCTGGGTTGGGAAGACCCCTTGCAGTAGGAAATGGCAATCGACTTCAGTACTCTTGCCTAGAAAATTCCATGGACAGAGGAACCCAGCAGGTTTCAGTCCATGAAGTCCCAAAGAGTTGGACACAACTGAGCACACACCTCAATTTTTAAAATTACATAAGATACAGAGTCTGACTGATGTGATAATCAGCACTCAATACCTTAAGATTGCTTCACTCCCTCCCACCAGGACAGTTAAATTTCCTTTAAAGAGACAGGATGTATCCCCTTGCCCAGAATTCTGACAGCAGCATCAGTAGGAAAGAGAGGTAGACTGCTTCTTGTTCTTAAAGGAGCTGAAGATTATGATATCTACATTAAACCATCTATGCAGTGTGTGTATTTGAAAGTATTAACAATGCCCCCAATATTGGAAGTATTAACAGTGCCTCAAAATATTGAGTGGGTGTCCTGATGATAGTCCATCTCATCCTGCTCAAAATAAGTGTTGAGACATTTCTGGAATGACTGATGGGACCAACCTATGAAGATACACTTTAGTTTATCAGAAGTCAAATGACTTCTCTAAGTCAATTCCTAAAGTAACCTGAAACAATCAGAAGACTAGAGGGGACCTAATGAGTTAGGATAAAGGGTTATCTACATGATTCTAGCTTCTGGAAATCTCCAGCTTGTCTCAAAAGAGTTTGTAATGCCTTGACTCAAGAAGAGAGCTCTCATTTTCTAAGAGTTCTACAGAACTAATCATTAAAATGATCCCTCGTTTCCCCTCAGTTATAGGCACCAAGCCCTGAATGGAAAGGTGATTTAGTTCAAGATGACAGCTATCATGAAATCTTGGAAAATTTAAGCAAATTCACTTTTCCTAATTTCTAGTTCAATGTATTCTGCCAAGTATTTTCTCTATTGTAAGATATTAGCAAAGGATATCAGTAGTGAGACATGAATTATGACAGCATGGAAGCTCAGAGCTTGAGAACTTTTACCACCTAGTCTTTTTGGTTCCAGTTTCCCATGTATAGCTCTCTACTGTCCAAGCTGTATGTCCCCTAAGTATTAATACCTTAATTTACCTTAATCACCTTAAAGCTCATGTGATTGATATTCTTAGGAAAGCAGTATCTTCCTGCATACTCCGAGAAGCAGGCCTAAAATTTAGTTGAAGATGATGAACTGATTTCTCTCTTCTTTTTACCTTTGCCTATCATGTTATCCTATTTCTTGCATCTAGTTTTAGACCTATCAACTATTCCACTGGAGGAAAATCTTTTGTGTACACACACACACAAGGATCCTTCCAGGATGTAACTAGTTGGTTATAAGGGCACATTAAAAAAGATTAAGTTTAACTATATATTCAGAACTATCCTTTGGAAATATTAGCATTCCACACAGGCCTATGATTTTAAGCTGAGGCATAAAATGCTCATGAGAAGTTTTACCTAAAATTGGAATGGAATATCCAAATTATTCTGCTTTGGATTATCATGAGGATGCAATTTAGTGAAATTATTAGATTATGGATTTGTCACTATAATGAGAAAGGGCTAGGACTAAGAATGATTGAAAATCTTTCACGTTTCAAATTCTTGTAAAAACTATTTCGGCAAATAACATTCACGAGCAACCAAATAGCATTTTAGTCCTTCAGCTCAGAATTTTTTTACAACCTATCATTAATGATAGAAGCACCTATATACAGCAAAATGCTTTTGAAGACAGATTATAACTGACTTGAAGAATAAATTATTTATTAGTATTTTGACCCTCACTCAAATCCAATGTAAAGGAAGAGGGGTTAAATTGATTTTTGACACCCAAATTCCTTTGTGGTTTTCAAATGACTTTTCACTTACCTAGATATTGTGAGTTTTTTCATGCCATGGACCTTGAATATTGATTTTCAGTTAAAAATGTTAAAAGGATAACATTCTGAATTATAAATAACATAAACTTAATTTCAAACTTCAATTTGAAATTGAAGAGAGTTGAGAAGTGTTGCTTTTAGAAAGAGCAAAGAGGACAAGTGAACAATTTAAAAATGGAATGAATGGAATTTTAAAATGCAAATGAGTGAATCATATTTTCCACAGAAGCCAGATGTCCACTTGCTTCTATGTTACAAATCAGGATGAAGGCTTATTTGTAAGGCAAGGTTTACACCATAAAAACAAAATGATGTTTTTAGAAAAACAGTCTATTGATCCATCTGGTTTCAATGCCTATGTAACAAAAGAAAAAAAAAAAAAAGATGGTTTTGGTTAACTTCACCTCAAGTATCAAGATAAGAGTTGCTAATCTTCCTTCAAAAGGTCAATGAATATGCGGTACTTTGTATACAAAATTTTCCTGAATGTGCTTCATGAGCATTTTCTTTGAAGAGGAGTCAAGTTTAAAAAGGGTGGAATTTCCAAAAAGGTTAAGCACTGTTCCTCTCACCCAAACAGCTACATTTTAAAACCATATTGTTTGCAACTTTTTTTAGATAATTAACAAAAGATGCAAGTATGATATGCTAAAAAGTCAAACATCCTACAAGCATTTTTGCTTGGTGTAGTCCAATTTGGTAAGTGGATCAGAAATGAACATCCTTGAGACATGAGATGAAGGAGTACAAGTGCCAAAAGTACTTAACCATAAATTATTATTGTAAATATATCACTTATCTTCAGAAATGAAAATACTAAAAGTCACATACTTCAAGCAAAAACCCATGTTAAAATTATATTAATACTTTAAACATTTTTGCATTTCCTTGGCTGCCGCAGCTTGGGTATTTTTATGAACATAATTGGTGGCCCATATCTGATCCACTTCACCAAGAAAATATCAACAAATAAATTGAGACTTGACAAATACAAAAACAAATATAAATACCATGTTGACAAATATAAAAACCATGATGAGTCACTAAATTTAACAGTATCATATCAGTTGAAAATTTGTGAATGGCAGGGACATAAGAACAGAAATGCATGCAGCCCTACGGTCCTTAAAACCATCCAAAGTCAGTCAAAGTAAATACTACAGATCCCCTTCTTTTGAATATTTCATCTGAATGCTCTATTAGAAATTTCTACTCCGAATGCCATTACCATTATTTCATTTCTCTGTTATTTAAAAGGGCTTCTCAGGTGGCTCAGCAACCTGCAGGAGATGCAAGGTTAATCCCTGTGTTGAAAAGATCCCCTGGAGAAGATAGTATTCTAGTATTCTTACCTGGAAAGTTCCATGGACAGAGGAGCCTGGCAGGCTACAGTTCATGGGGTTGAAAAGAGTGATATGACTGAGCAACTAAGCATGCATGCACACAGAACAGAGGGAATGGAGAATTACCAATTACCAAGAAAATGTAGGTTGAAGAGAGTCAACATTTCTCAGTAAGGGTCCTCCATGCCTAGACCCATACAATCTACCAGGGACTGTTATCTGATCAAAATTAAGCCTGTTTTCCAATTCATTTCACTAAATTTAGTTCAACCTTTTGCTTTCTGTGAATAGAACTTGCCTAGCAAAGTAAAATTTCTAAACAGAGATGGGGGGAGACTAGATAACATTACATAAATAGTGTACTATTTCTATTTTTTTGTGTCAGGGGAAAGATGTTGAACCAGTCCATTTTCTACCTTCTGTACCTACTTAACAGAATCAGAATATAACACATTCAATACATGGCCAGTCTGGGTAACATTTCATTTCTAAGGTTTCAAGGTAGTGATAGAAATGACTTAAAAGAAGAAACCTGCATTTGACCTAATCTTTCACAGTAACTAGGGCAGGTGTTTTATACAGATCAGTAAATGCTTCTCTCAGTAGGGTTGTAACATTTACTCACACAATATGAAAGAACAAACACTAATTCTCTATTAGCATTTGTTGGTAAGGAAACAATCTTATTTGATCCAAAACCAAACTTTAAATCATTTTTTGGTTCTATTATTTTCTGAAAATGACCAAGCCATGTCACATGACTTGGACTCATAAGGCAGAACTTCATCTAAGGCCGTGCCTCTTACTATGTGGCCTATAGACAAGCAGTATCAGCATCACCTTTGAGCTTGCTCAAAATGCAAATTCTCCTACCCACCCCAGGCCTACTGAATCCATATCTTCAACTTAACAAGATCCCCAAGCAATTTTTATGCAGATTAAATTTGAGAAGCACTGGTCTACATCAGTTGTTCTCAAAGTGTGATCCTCAACAAGCAGCATCAGCATCATCTGTGAATTTGTAAAAGATGAAATTCATCAGCCCAACCCCAGGCCTACTATACTTTTCAACAAGTTCTCCAAGTGGTTCTTATGCAGATTATACTTTGAGAATGAATCATTGCCCTAGATCATTAAATT
The DNA here is from genome assembly GCF_016772045.2 of Ovis aries. Taxonomy (NCBI): domain Eukaryota; kingdom Metazoa; phylum Chordata; class Mammalia; order Artiodactyla; family Bovidae; genus Ovis; species Ovis aries. Next base: position 37,685,305 of record NC_056071.1, read on the forward strand.
CTGATTTTGTTTTGAGTATTTTCTATGTATTAACCCCTCCTACTACCTGTTCCTTTTTCACACCTGCTAAAAAGACAACCTTTTTAACACCCTGTATAACAGAAAGCTTAAAAAGATTTGTATATTTGTATATTTAGCTGTTCTTGGAAAGCCCTAGAATCCTCTCAAATATTTAAAACAATTTGAGTGTAGGTTTCCCTGTTCAGGTTTGTTATGCCACCACCACTCCAGGTATATCAAAAGATATCATAAAGTTCTCATAATTATATTTATTTATGTTTACTTTTTTCACATGTATACACACTCACACATACACAAACACACACACACACACCATTCAAAAAACAGATGTATTGAATGGATAGAAAGTAGTCACTGAGTGAATCATATGTTTATATTTAGTAGTTACTGGTTTCCCCCTCCCTTCCAATGTAATAAAGAAAACAGAAAACAAAACCCAGTATCAAAACGAATTGGTGGCAGCCGAACTTCACAGTAATGTATATTTTTAAAGCCACAAAAAAAGAATTCTTAAAGCCAAGGTCTCCTGAACACTACAAATTAGGTCAGCCCTCCTGTGAAATACTTGGTTTACATGCAAGAAGCTTCATTTTCACCATCAATCTCATTCAGTGCTCACCTTCTCTAAGTAGTTTTCTTATCTCTCTGAGGCAATGTTAGGAGCGCCTCCTCTGACTTCCCACAGAAACAGTGACATGCATTTATCATATCCCTTGTTATACTGTGTTGTTAATTTTGGTTTATAGCTTCATTCATCAGACTATGAGTATTGTGAAGGTTTGGAACTTTGTCTTCACAGTCTCTGAATAGCTGATAGCAATTATGGTCATGCCCAATATGCTGTAAACATTTTTGAATGAACAAGTAACTGAAACTATTGTAGTAAATATACTCTGTACAGTGTAAAAGCTCAGACAACAATAGAAACTTCAGGTATCAGAAATAATCTAAAATAATAATGCATTTCTCCTTATACTAATCGTGTATGAATCTTGTTTGCTTTGTGCCCATGTAAGCCCTGAACAGTGAAATGATTTGCTCAAATTTATATAGCATGATATTGAAAAAGCAGAGAAATAGCTTCTTGGTTTTTCCATTGTCCAATGATGCCACTTAAAAGACCATGAATGAACCTACCAATTATGTGCTTTCACACTTAAATAATTATGAAAATTATGTTATGTTTCACCTGAACCTTTGCTTTAGTTTTAGAACGGAAAAAAAAAAATTGTTTTTCATTCTGTGCCATCATTTTGAAGCTTCAAAGTTTCTGCTATTTGATACAGATTTTCTCCTGTCTGCTTCTGGGTATCTACAAAAATTTTCCAGATCTCATTTCACCTTAAAATATCACTTCCTCTTTCAGTACTTGTCCTAGAGACCAGACAACGTAACATCGCTTGGGAGGATTTCCTTTCCATGTTTTCCTCCCAAACAACAACGTATAATGATGCGAGACTTTTGCTCCAGACTGCTCAGGCTACTGTATAGTAACTTTCTTTTCTCAGATGCAGCAAAGAAGAGTTCAAGCCTCAAATCTTGAAGGGGCGCATCAAAAATTTACCATATTGAAAATCCCAAAGATCTCTGGAACCAGAGAATCACATCATTAACAGTATCACACTTTCACTCCCAAGTTACCCTTCATACTTCAGCTTTCCAAGTAGATTTTAGTTGTAGAAAGCTATTCAGGTGTCATGTTTGAAAAACGGAGATAAAGGGCGAACCCAGGTCTCCTGCACTGCAGGCGGATTCTTTACCAGCTGAGCCACAAGGGAAGCCCAAAGACAGACACAAGAAAAAACAAATGTGGTTAAAATAATGAATATATATATATGAATTTGTCTTTAATAATATAATTAATCATTAATTTGATGATACACTTATTTGGTTTCTTAGTGAGAACCAAAATGACTTCATGAAACACCATTCCTGGGACTGAGAAAATGTTTCAGGGCCAATATATTCAAAATGTGCTCATGGAGCTAAAAGAAATGTACTGTGTTCATGTGTGTGTGTGCGTGTACTGCAAACTAAATATGTGGTTTTGAGATCTTGTAAGGGAAAATATATTATTTCTGTATGTCTTCCCCAACTGCATATACTACAAAATGACTGCATAGATGTCATGTCAAAGTCATAATAATTTCTTAACCATGTGGAGGGAGAGAAAAAAATGAATATTGAAAGATGTCGTACGCGTCAGCGCTAGAAAACATTGATTTATAGTAAATTCCCAGCTAACCAAGTCTGAAATAAACAGATTAATTTTAGAATTTAATTAGTTAAAATATCTAATTCATTCAGATCATGGCAAAGATAATTCCTAAAATAAGAGATCTAGAATATATAACTCTGTAAATCTTTGATTTCATGAAATGTGTTAAGATTATTCAGTTTCCTGCTCAAAATGAAACAATGGCACTATAACATAAGAGGAAAAGAAGTTTCTATAACATTGTGAATGACACTGCCATTGCCATATCTATTTTTTTTTTTACTGTAAATACTGATATTAACTTATTCTTGCTGGTTATAAAAATAATGTAAGAAGAAAAATAGGAAAAAACCCAATAGATAACTAGAGAGCTTTTTGTGCATTATTCAGTTCTGGTTTAATTCATGAACAGAAATCATTTATGTGTGTGTATTTGGTGAAGGATATGTGATCTGGCCAAACAATGAATGGGCTGGGATATAAGAATCAGCTGTAAGCCTCAGAGCTAAAACTTCGGAGAATTTTTATGGTCTTAAATTTAACGTTGTTTATGATTTTATAATACTACTATAATCTATGGTAATAGCAGCACAGGCTTTTCATTATTTTGGGAATTCTCAACCCCCTCCTCCAAGAAAATCTGATTTCAGAAGTTCTCACACAGTCAGAACCCTCCCACATGAAATTTATAATCAAAGACTCAGCTCAGAAACACATCTAAATTCTGTTCAAGTAAAATATCTCTCTCCCTTAAATGTTCTCACAGATCAAATCACCATATTCATCCCTACATATTATTTCTGCCATAAAAATTATCAGTGTGCTTTCAGAAAGGTTTTTGCTCTTACAAAATTATTGAGATGTCTATCTGAAAATCAATGGTAGGTTTGGTGACATAATTATTCTAATTTTCAAAAGCCAGGCATTCATAAATGTGAAGCAATGTCTTTTCCTGGTGGTAAAGTTCAGGATCTGCTAATTGGTACAATCAAAGAGAAATGGTTTCAAAGCTGCTGCAGCAGTATGCTTACCTAAATTGAAGCACAAGCTAGGTCCATGGCGAGAAGTGCTCATTTATACATATAAACTCAGAAATTATATTGCCCAATAATCAACTTGCCTAGGCAGCTCTTCATAGATGTGTCTCTGCTCTATGTACCGAAAAGCAGAGCCATGTAGGGTCTTACTTCTTCACCCTCCAAAAGACAAGTCACAAAACAAATTACAGAGAAGGGACTCAAAAACACAGAAGCTGCATCCTTAGCCCACATACGCTTATTATTTGGTTGTGTAGTTATAAGAATTGTATCCATAAGGCAGAAGAGCACCTAAATAGACATTTCATTTTGGAGGAAAGAAATGCAGAGCCTATAATAAAAATATGTTGAAAGCTAGTTATAGTTTTCTGCCTTCTAAGTTCATGAAAGAGATTACAAATAGCAAGCACTTTTTAACATCACATTCTATCGCTTTTTAAAATATTATATAGAGTATACAATGCATTTTTCAGTTATTGCTTATAGCAGAATAAATATGTCATTTTTCTATATTTCTACTCATAAGGAGAATCCTATGTAACTCCCTTTCACAATATTTGTATTATTAAAGATTTTGTAAGGATAGCACAGGTATATTTACATATGTACAACTTGAGGTGCATGGCAAAAAGCAAGTAATCAAGAGCTTCAATTTGGTGTCTTAAGAATTGTTCTCTATTCTTATTATCATGCGATTGTGTTCAGAGCTGGAGAATTTAAAATAGAAAAAAAAAAACCCTTATACTAACAATCACCATTTTTCCTGTAATCAAGTCCATACTTCTTTTCATATTCTTTCACTGGATTGCTTTTCTCTGTTTATTGTTGTTGCTAAACAAGGTGAGAGTTTAGGCGACATTTTCCAATGATGATTTCTTTTGCAATAACAAAATCTTAAATGCAGTCTCTCTTTTCCTCCTGCTATGTGCTATCAAATTCATCTTTGTATGGGAGGCACAAACTAAAATGAGTAAATTGCCCTTAGTAGGTAGTACTCTTTTCCAGACACTAGGAAGTAAATTGTCGAAGAGTTACACAGGGTTTTAGCTGCGTGATTCCCATTGACTTTAATGGGAGTTGCAAAGAAAACACCCCACACAAAGCTTAGAAAAGTAGGGGTTAGTTTTCTCTATGGTCTCTACTGTATTTTGTACCCTCTAGCCTCGAACATTCTCTCTTCACATGTCTGTTCGCTCCTTCTTTGAACCTTACCCCTACAAGGATAAAAATCTTGGGCCTTTTCATTTAATCATCCCCAAAGTCAGCCAGTCAACATTCTCCAACCCTAACACCATTTCCAAGACGCAGAATTAAACATCTCTTTCTCCATTCCTTACAATCCCAAACCACCCTTTACTATCCAGTTTATGTGGCTAGCTAGAGACAATATATTTTTAAAGAATATTGTTATAACATTAACTGTATATTTTTGAAACTTGTACTGTATTTCAAACAATATCAAAACTGCCTAAAATTACATTCTTTCTTAGTTGTTAAAAATGACTATTAGTGTTATCACTTTCATCATTATTTAACTTTTATTAGTTTTAGTGTTTCCTGAAGGTTCCCAAAGAGCACAAATATACAAGCCACTGGGAAATGCACCAAGCATTGCAAGGCAGTTATCATAGCCACTTAGGAGCAGTTAAGTGTTTCATAGGACAACTAGTGAACATAATAGATACCATGATGTTAGATCCTGGCAGAATGGGTACACGTTTCCATCATGTCTGGGGAATGAAGGACACCCTTGTCTGTGTAATGGAGACGGCAACACCACAATTGCCTGATGTCACTCTTATATAATACCTCGCAACACATACACACACACACACCCTATGGGACTAATTCTCTAGTAAGTTTTGATTGTGGAGACAGCCAAACTAGGCTAGCTTTGAGCTAGATTTTTATGAGTGTTTGGTTCTGTATAGAATGCACAAAAGGCCCAATCTTCGTGCCTACCACTTTTTTCATTACTGTGGCATTAATTACAAAGTAAGATGCCAAGTAATTGGCAAGGGGAACACTACTTGCTTATTTATCAGATACCTTTATCCTATGCCCCTGGCTTCTCTCCTTTACTGCACTTTTATAATAGATTACCAGGGTAGCAATGTAAAGAGTAAAGGGTCTTTCCTTTGCACATTTATAAGCCAACTTACCTTGAATTCTTTGTCCTATTTCAAATCATACTGGCAAGAAAGGATTTGCACTCAGCGACTTATTAATCAACACACCATATACAAACACATAAAGTCTAAAAGGAAAGAGTATGTTCTGCTAAAAGCAAAAGGTTTACTACCAGAAATCTTCCAGTTCATTCTTGCACCTCTGTACTCATTATTTCTATGAAACACTGTGGGAGTACTCCATAAAACACCAGACCAATCAAGCAAACATCCTAAAAGCTTCTCGCTACACAGGGTACCTCAAAAACAGACCAGAACACATTTTTTCCCAATTTGTTGTCTTATTTGCCCCCAGTTATTATCAATTACTACTGTTCCCTCTCTATGTTGATCGTGACAAAAGATATGTTTTTCATAAAATAACACATTTGGACATAATAACGAGAACCTTGGTTCCCATCTTCCCTGTTGCCGAATAGCACGTCTCGGGCTGTACAGGCGCAGTTGGCTGTCCAAGGACCCTGATGCCAAATTGCGGAGGATATTCTTGTCGCAGTGACAAACTGCTTGCTGGTGGGCTGTGCAGAGTGTTGTTCTGGCACCGTCAGAGTTGTCTACGTGTCTGTCACTTGGTTAGGCTGCTTCAATGCTAGGTGACTTCACCCCCACCGCCGCCCCCTTTCCTTTTCCCTCAATGCATTTTTCAGACTTACCTTTGCTTCCCAGCGAATGGGGGCTTTGACAATTCACTTGACAATGAGCCTATGGAAATGTCTCCTGAGCTCTCCGTACAGGTATCTGTAAGGGCGAGAGAAGGATTTTTTTTTTTTTTTTCACAGTGCCATACTTGTTTTCCATACAAACCTACAGGCTGCCATTACAGCCACCCACATCCCGGTTGGCAACGCACTTAGGCAGCGAGCGCCTTAATGAATCCAGACAAAACTGCACAGCATTCCCGACACACAGAAAAATCATGCATTTTAATGGTATTGCAGGGAAATTTATTTCTTTAGTCTGTAAAATGCTGATGGTCAATGTTATCTGATAACATTTCAGCAAGGAGATTATTCTGCTTTGGATCTGATGCTTCTTTTTAAAATTAAAATGATTTCTTTTGTAAGTTTCTCATATTAAGTCTGCTTCATCAATGAGGATCTGCTTTTTGGAAAAAAAAAGCAGCAATGTAAACGAGTAGACAATATTCAGTAAACAAATTAGCTTGTAAACATACTGCAGGCAATTCCAACAGTGTCTGTTGACTACCTAGGAAGGTATATAATTTAATGCCTCCAGATAATTTGTGGGTAAAGTCTAACCAGCTGACGTTTTGAAATAAATAATAAATAATACTCCTATTTCATTACTGAGTTTATAATTAACTCTAAACATAAAGGCATTTTAAAAACTATGACTATCAGAGATACAGTACTTAAGATTGTTTTGTGAAACTCAAAAGGAGAATGTAATGAATACAGAACATGAAGGAGGGTTTTTTCTTTTTTTCATTCTATGGAATGATAGTAGATTTTTTTCCATGAAACATATTCTGCAGTCCTGGTGCATTATTTAAGACTTGAGGATGTATAAAAGAAGCTAATGGGTTTTTCACAAAGGATAATATACAGTGGAATAATTCTGAAAGGAAATGAACAGGCTTTTAATCTTGTGGCAAAAAAATGTTTGTTTTTGCTCCTCTCATATATGAACGTATGTTAGTTTTATTGTTAAAACTGTAGCCTTGAATTTAGTAGACTCTAACATTCTTATAAATGTTCATGTAAAGATAGTAGATAAGATTTGTTTTTGAAGAAACAGATGGATGAATAGATAGATATTCACTTACATCAATTAGAAGTAGTAATAATAAGGCTGTGAGTAGTAGAACTTGGAGAAAGACTAAAATATAATAGTTTCTACTCTCAGGACACATAGGTAAAAATTTCAGCCCAAAGTGATGTTTAGTTTGTTTTCATCATGAGTGGTGATAGGACTTAAGTCAGCCCTCTGGACTACATGGGTATTTCCAAACTAAACTTATCAAATTATCTTTCCCAGACACTTGTGTGTTTTGTTTTATTCTCCAAAACCTGGCAGCACAAATGTTCTAGCTTTCATCACGTAGGAGCATCCTGTGTGAGGCTATTGATCCTAAAATTGCAAGGGTTTTCTAAGAAGGCTGCTTGTTGGTTCTACACTGTTGTCACTGAAGTGGTTAAAGCTTTGTTTGTTTGTTTTGTTCTGAATGGCTCTTAATGGATTAAGCTTTAGGCTTTCACCAAAGCAGTAACTGATTGTAAAAGTAGCAGAAATAAACTAACCACAGGGTGCGTGTGTGTGCTGCCAGAGCAGATTATGACCTTTAAATTTTAAAACTAAGCTAGGATAAATGTGTGTTAAATAAAATATCTCACTATATATCTTTAATAAGTCTATCCACTGTAAATTGCTGCAAATTAGGTTCACCAATACCCACAATGGATTAACTCTATTTAATCAAGAATAATTGAATTAAACTATATAATGACCCACAGCTACTGAGATGGATAATATTAATTACAGTTGCAGGATCACATTTTACTACGAAATTAACATGCCATTGTGTTTTGATTCTAGAACTGCTTTTCATAATTTTACCAATAATATTCAAAATGGTGATCCCAAGTTACATAAACCTTGAAAACTATCGCTGGGACTTCAACTAATATATGCACTTGTCTTCATACTATTACGCTGTGGTTCTGGGCTCATATAATTAGGCTTTGGTTTGAGTATGATATTAAGTAGAGGATTAATAACCTGACAAGCAAAGAAACACCCATATTTGGAGAAACAGATGGAAACACATGAATTTCTAAGACTATTTTCTACAGTGCCAGCTCCTCTCTAAAAGGAGGATCTTATTCAAGGTCTCATCACCAATGGGCAATTTCAGGTGCTGAGTACTCAACTGGAAACATGAAATTCCATGGCACAACTCTATTAATGGGCACAATGGACAAAACACTACAGATTGTATTCAAGTCACAGAATGGCATACAGGGCTTCTCTTGAGTACCCCTCTAGCTGATATTGATAGAAGACAGACTCCCTCTGGCGGAGCTCTTAGATTTTCTAGAGAACAGATATCACCCCCACCCAGGCAAATCATGAATGTATAGAAGAAACAGACTAAATAAAATGGCCTCTACTTCAAATAACCCAAGATTCATTGGTCAAAGTCTACAGAGATGACAGTCCTTATGCAAATCTTCAACATGACTATTCCACAGAATTGTGACATGGCACCTGGGCCTCTCTGAATGTCATACTTGGAATATTGCATTTTGGAAGTATACCATATTAGAAAGAACTAGAGTACTTTAAATGCAGAATTAAAATCCCTCAATTATACCTCTGGATTCTCTTGGACATGAATATTGAATTTCATATATATCCACATAAGTGCAGATGAACCATTTGTTTTACTTCTTAGAATCTAAGCTCAGCTCACTAAATCTCATATATTTATGAGGTTCTTCAACAGAAAAAAAAAAATGTTCTCTTTTTCATAGATGTTGTGCACAAAAGATCTGAAACCTTCAAGGAAGTTTCTAATTTCTGCCTCACACTTGCAGTAAATGCCATCAATTGAACTGAAAGGGGGACTATATTAAAGGAAATGCATAGGCTTCAAAATGAGAGTGCATTTATCGTATAGAGAGAATGATCGATTCTGCTATAATGCCCACACAGTCTTTGTAATTTTCAAAATTCCATTCAGAGTGCTGATATTCTGATGACAGAACTAACTGCCACTATAACTCCAGAGTCTAGCATTAAGAGAGGGATTTCAATGAGTGCAATAAAAAAGAAGGCAATTTTTCCCCTTGGCATGTAATATTCTGAAATTAAGGTGGGGAAAGTATTACAAAACCTAGATGAATACTTTTAGTGAATGACTAATTTGTTAATTGTGTGACACCCAAAAAGCCAAATGTAGACAATATTTATGTAAGAAATGATCATGCATTTATAAAGAGCAAGGCCGCTGAGTCTTAATCCTTTCCTAAGGCACTGTACCAAAATAATAAGGGCAGGGGGTTTTAAAAGGAGAGGAGTTTTCCCCACTCCTTCTTGCCTTTTTTAAAATTTGGGATATCTCTCATTGACCTAATGCATATTTTTCATAACACCTTGTCAGAAGCAAAACAAACAATCTGTGTATGCAGAGGCTGCAGGGCCCCTATTGGTTGTGCCTATTTTTCTTATCTTATTTGCCAGTATTTCCTTATTTCACTTTCTCCATTACTCACACCATCCTGGGCCACATTCTCTTGCACTTACCCTCAGGTCTCCTGGACTTCTTTTATCACTCCTTTGTCATAAAGAGAGGAGGAGGGGCACTGAGGAGTGACATGGCCCATGACACACCCCTAATCTTCTTCCCTGTTTACACCACCACCTGCAAATGAGGAGGAAACTTTCCAGTGTTTGAATGAAAGGCTTTGGCCTCTCCTATAGACAGGGATGCACAATACGGAAATCCTGTTTGTTAACCAGGCTGAACCATTAAAAAGATCACACAGGACAGGATAGCTTTAGAAACTCTGAGGAATTTAGACCATACCAAGTTAATTAAATGGGAAGCCAATAAATCAGGTGAACTTTGCTGACTGCTCCTCAAAATCCAAGAGCCCAACATTATACAAGATCTTTAAGAACTGGGCTATGAAATTTTGCTTTATTTTCTTTAAATTTCATGAAAGGGTACATGGTACATTGGCAATACTCCATCTGACAGCAGAAATATGTTTGCATTTTAGAAAGAAAGCAGAAAACCATCCAGGATTGACTGTTGATAAATTGATTTCAAAAGTGTTTGGGTTTAAAATATTACATTAGAAAAACGAAGCACAATTTTGATGCATTAAAAGAAATGACTCCTCAGGTTTTCATTGTATCCTTATTCCAAAGAGAAAGAGAAACGCAACTGGAAATATGGAAAAATTAGGTTAAATGCTAAAAGTGTATTTCACATGTAATATATTAAGGGTTCTTCTTTATACAACATAGATCCTATAGAATAATTTGGGTAATGGTGAAAGATTTACAAAATGTATCTGATTCAGGGATCATTAAAATGATGTGCACATACAAGTAACTTAAAAAAATATCCTTTATAATAAGAACCTTCCTTCACACATGTGAACTGTAAATTATTCCAGGAAAGGAATTTCAAAGAAGATATTTATTTGTATGTTTTCTGTAGGATTTGCCTTCTCATTTCATCCTCCACATTTTGAATAAAAATGCTTATCTCCCTCCCAGAGATTCTATAGACTTGCCCCTTCATATCTGTGTATATGTATATCATAGAATGTTTGAAGTGCTAGAAATATATTTCCAAATAGCTCAGCATAAGACTACTTTTTTGTTATTTGTCAGTGTATGTGTGTGTATACACCACTCACTCAGTGATTACAATCTGCCAGTATGTTTACTTGACAGTACATTTTTTCATGAATTAACTTTAATAGAAGGTACATATTTAGTATAATAATCCAAGCTAGAGAGGTAGACGAAAGATCATGTAGATGGATATAAATCTAAACACAGATGTAGATACATTGATTCAAATCTAGTTGAAGTCAAGGGGATCAGTTTTAGCATGAAATTACTTTCTGCTCTTAGGCGGATGTTTCTAGGCCTTACTTCCCTTGAGATAAACTGCATGCAATGATTGTTATCTATTTGTAAAGTAATTATGAATCACAGATACCATGGCTCTTCATGGTTGAAAAGGGATTTAAACACCAACTTTCAGCATAAATGGATGGCCAATAGTTCCTCAAAATTTATTCTAGAAAAGAGATAGGAAATAAATATGCAATTATAGTGCAGACCCTGGGTTCTGAATTCTTCCAGAAGAAATTTTCAGTCACACTTGCATCTCTCAAGTCCTTCTCTATTTCTACAATAGTTCCAGAGCATTGCTCAGCACCATAGACGCTCAGCAACATGGAGGTTGCTTAAAGAAGTAATTTCTAGCCTAGGTTTCATTGCTACCAATTCTATTATTTTTTCCCTGAAGAGCCACAATCTCTAACTCTCTTTTGGGAGACTCCAGTTCATTCTGAATTATAACATACACACACATACACAAGTCATTTAAGCTCTAACTTCAAAAATAAATGCTATGCTATCTCTCAATACCGCCTACCTATCCTACCCCATACACTGCCCTCCCACTTTTTTTCCAGAAGGAATTTGAGTGATGGAAAGAATAAGGAAAACATATTTTGAAATCAAACCAAAAAATGTATTATAACTCCTTAAAATAAATCACTGTCATAGATGGCAATGATACTAGTACAAATGAACTAGTCAGAGGATTTTTTTCTATTAGACAATGTCACACACACACAAAATCAACTGGGGTTGGAACATGGACAAATTAACAGAGCACCATATTTGAAGCACCTACTATGTGTCAGGCCCCAGATATAAATTCATCAGGATGAAGAGTTTTACAAAATCTGAGAGAAGTAGATTTTTTTGGTCTACCCATTCTATACAAATTGCTTTAATCCATTTAAAGGTAAGCTATCTCCAATAATAGGATATTAGGCATTTTGTGCTATTTGACTTTGATAATGTACTTTGGAAAGAATGCTTGGCACATAGGAGAAAGTTAAATATTTATTGAACTAGTGAATGGTTATAAGTACTTTTCAAAGGCAAAATAAATCCTCTGCCACTTCTAATGTATTTGGAAAGACATCAATAAATGGCTATTGTAAAGAAGAGTGCAGATGCTAGTTAAGATAATCTAACTGTGTAGTAGTTTATTTATTCTGCTATTGAATTTTTGTTCAGAACCCCTGGGGGAAAACTTTTGTTGTGATTACTTCCAGGCTGGCAGTCAGTGACTCTACTCCAGAACAAAATCTCAAACCAAGCCCATGTCCTCTCTTCCTGTCCCTGCCAGTTAACCATCCAGTTGTTAACACATTTTAAAATCTGACAGGTTATTTCACTTCCAAAATGATCCTAAGAGTCACACATGTCAGAACTCTACTTGATAAGTTGTGTTCGTTTCAAATTCGGTATGTGAGCACTGAATCCTCACTCTTAAAATCCTGCAAAGTATATCGATAATTATGCCAAATCCATCCAACAGTTGATTGAGGTGTTTTCAGTTTGATATGAGTGTCAAAAAACGAACATTTACTTTATTCAGATCTTTGCCTCATATATTGAATGGAAAAAAAGTTCATTCATACATCAGAGTCATCCCTAATACTAGAAATTAGAAGAAGGTGTCTCAGATTCTACACACATTTCCTTTGTGGTTACAGGTGACTGTGTCACCTGGTACCCTGTCCCTCATTATACCCAATTATATCTGTGATATGTAAAAGTTCTAAGGATACAAATTTGTATAATTCTCAAGTGCTTTACCAAGGAATAGTTTTTTGTTTTCTTTAAGATTAATGCTTCTTTAATTGTAAAGTAAATGTTATAAGGAGATCTACCCTGATCTCTTCGTTTAGGCCTCTTCTGACATAATCTTTCATGTTCCTACTGTATCATCAATGGCTGAATTCCAATCTGAGAAAACTCAGTGATAGAAACTCTTTACTTGGGCTTCCACATTTATTTGTGACATCCCCAGTTTGTAGCTATGTTAGTGCTAGAGCAGGCAGCAATAACCAACAGAGAAGACAGGAGTAAAAAAAATTTTGTATTTAAAGTGATATCATAAGGCACCAAGGTAGCAATCCAGGAATATTCAAAATCGATTTTTAACTGAATCAATGTGAACAAAAAAGAGAAACTGAGGAAAAAATAATCATGTCTAATAAAAAAGAAACAAATGTTGGAATGGAGAACATGGCTGTATATATTAAGCTTACAAAGGCAGACATTTAAGAAAGGTAAAACAATTTTTTTGATTATAAAGCTCCAGTAGGTAAGTTATAGATTAGATACTGCAGATAAACCGATCTCTGGTGTATGCACGTTTTTTTCAAATGTTAGTTCTTGGCAATACATTTGAGAATAATTATTTCGTAACTGTATTTGTTTCTGTTCTAGAATTCTTTCCCTGTAAAAACCCCTAGTCTTGGGCAACAGTGGGCTGAGGTTAACATCTACACATAAATTCATCGTCATCTTTTAATTTTGTGGCCTTGAGCCTTTGACCCGAAGAGATGCTAGGAGTTCAGAAGGGCAGGACTAAAAGGAGCAAACACTTGTCTTTTGGAGCCCAAGCTCTGACCTTAAAGATGTAAAATGAATTGCCTACTCCGGAGGATATTGTTATAGTCAGGTATGTGAAAATGAGCAGTAGGAATGTGAAAGAAAGACAGACAGGGAAAAAAAGAGAGAGAGAGATGGGGGAGGGGCAGAATGGGGTAAGGAAAAGCATTTTAAAGATTTGGGTTTGTCATTAAGTATTCACAGTATATTTTATACTTCTTTTTTATTGTTGTTTAACCATTGTCTACTTTTAAAACTGTAGATAGAAAAGAGAGGCTTCTGACTTCTCAAGAATTGCTGTGAAATTTGGTTACATACATTATTCCAACCCTGGGGGGTTGGGGAGAAACAATTATAGTTCATTATATGCATCTCAAGTTGTTTATTCCTTACGATGCACAAGGATAG